>NW_025943177.1:191122-344456 GCF_000764305.2 Hyalella azteca | reverse complement strand
AGTGAACGCCGGGATGAGTGAAGATTTTAAGAAAGAATAGATGAGGATAGGGAAACTTAGTGCGTTGAATCTGACGAGTGACGAACGACGTCACATATGCCATCTTAATTCAACATCTAACAACCTCTGATGTTTGTATTTTTTCCTCAGTCATCTCGTATGGAACGTTTGATGAGTAACATCTACTCGTTTGTATCGATGTAAAATGACCCACTCTATAAAATGCAAGCGGAGACTAAGTCGGTAAAGAAGCATAGTTCAGGGTGCGAACAGACGACTCGATCGACAATTCTACGGACTCGCCAGCGGACTCGCCTGCGGACTCGCGCAACTGGGCCGCTCATAATTCCTTCAATACTTAACGGATCTGCATGAATTTTGGAATATGAGTATTAATTATCGATACGCTGCCGCAGGAATTATTACAGATTTTTGCATGAATTATTTCCTAACCTAGCCTAACCTAACTTAACCTAACCTAACCTAACCAAATAATAGGTCATGTAAAAATCTGTAATAATTCCTGCGGCAGCGTATCGATAATTAATACTCATATTCCAAAATTCATGCAGATCCGTTAAGTATTGAAGGAATTATGAGCGGCCCAGTTGCGCGAGTCCGCAGGCGAGTCCGCAGGCGGGTCCGTAAAATTGTCGATTGAGTACGAATAGAATCCGTAGCCATTCTAATCGCTCATTATACAAATCACACATTATAAAACAGCGATAGATGATTTTTCATGATTTATCCTCTATTATTGGCACAAGATTCTACCAGCATATGTTCGATTACCCGGAAATTATTATACTTTAATAGAAATAATTGTGTCAGACATACTGAATCTTCATCAGTTATATCAGAGTTCCATAAGAAATTATAATTACTGATAATTAATTCACGTCAATAGCTAGATTATTGGTGAAGAATACCATTTTTAGCTCCAATGGTAATTCAATCGGAATCAAAATGTCGACTGCGCATCACAAATAAAAGTTACCCTGGTCGTCTCGTATATGCTACGCGTTTAAAACAAAAAATTTAATTTGCAGTATTAATTCAGTAGCTCAGATATTATTAAATATTTATCTACGCTGCTATTTCAATATAAGAGAAAAAATGGCAAATGTAGATAAAATGATGGGCTGCAACGTCGAGGAGTATATTGAACCTATCGATATTTCTTGAAAAGTAACTATGCAGTCGAAAGTAAGCAGGAAGCTCTTTATTAAATTCTGCATTTCTCTTGAAATTTTCTACTTTTTGTATGTAAAATGATTAAACTACGGAAATATATTCTTATTAACAGTATTATTGCTTATTAACAAATCGAGTTAGAGGCGTATCCAACTGTGAATCATCAACCTTGAACCGATATTTCAAAGATATACAGAAATTCAGAGTCCCTATCGCAGTAATAGTTATTGCTGAGCGAGAGCCACCAAACTGATTTGTCTATGGCATAGAATAATAGTGGCAGCTACATGATAGTTTTGATCAGACGAACGTGGGCCACATAACAGAGAGTTAGTCAAAAATATTAGATGTCACATCAATCTAGCACCGTAGACTCGGTAAATTGACGAACTTATCAAGTTTTTAAAATATTGAATCTTCAATATTACCAGCGATTTATAAAGGAAAGTTAGGAAGAAACAGCCTTTCAACATTGCAAGACAACATCAAACTACTTTGCAAAATTAGTTATCTTTCAAACGCTTGCCTCACTCGCAATCAAAGTTGTTTTCATTAGTATTTTGAGTAAGTGGTATATGAATGGGACTTCATGCAGCTATTTTTTAAATACATGTTATGATCAAGTTTTCTTATCTTTTGTACGTACATTATTTTATATATTGTAGCAACCATGTGACATGTTGAATTTACTTTTGCAGTTTGTGTCTCATTGATTTTAGTCGCAGATTTAAAGCTTACATGTACATGGGTGTGGTTTTTCACCAGTAATTTTTGGCAACAATTAACTTGTGCGTGAATATTCAATTTTTTTACTTCTGGTAAAATTGATATGAGAACACTTGATGAGCACAAGTGTTGAGTCACACTTGTGCTCGTCAAATTCTCATATCAATTAAAAATAACGATCAGTTCTCTAATAAAAAAATCAGTTCTCTCTCGCTGGCACCGTGAGTGTTCGACTACTCATTGTCCCGTTTGAATGTCTGACAACCACAGAAATGCGTTGAATTATATCAGGCAGTAGATTTTTTACAGGTTTATCAGTAAAAATATTATCGGTATTGATCGTATTTATGGTAATTAAAATGACAACATAAAAAAGAGACTGCAAAACTACTCGTGACCAAATATGCTTGTTCATTGTATAGTGTATTTTTCATGTAACTCAGACGAAAATTTTTTTATTAGTATCTCGCGTATTAGTATCGCGTATTAGTATCTCGTCGAAGATCCAGACAATTATTTTTACTGATGAATCTTGAAGAAATCTACATTTAAACGAACTATATTTGAAACGGATAAAATCCTTATTGGCAAACAAACTTCCACTCAAGCGACATCGGAATTTCTTTACGATGACCTCCTAGTTTTGGTGTTTATACTTCAATTCAACAAATATTTTGCAGAATAAACTAAACTAGAATATAATTAATTAATTTAGGTTTGACAAAAAATGTAGAGTATAAATATTTTTCTGAAAATATTGCAGTTAAATAATACTTTGCCAGAGCATTGCACAACCGTTGTCTATGGCGCTTGTCGGCACAGCATTCCAGGAGATGCTTTGGTAAACACAAGCCTTACATGTCCGTGCATACAAATGTTCTTGAATTTTGTTGTGAAAACGGATTCAGATTTACAAGTCTTTAAAATCGCATCTATATTTAAGTAAAACCTGTTGACACTGCCGGTTGCCAACTGACCAGCATGGAGAGAGAGGAATCGTTCAATTTGAGGAGTACACCTAAAACAGTAATATATGCACTGATTTTGCTGTGTTTCTCACTGTACGCCATCTTCCACCTCGGGGAATGGAACCACAGCACGTGAGTGCAAGTTTAACAGTGGTTGCATCAAATTTTTCGATAACAACTAAATTTGGTTGCCAAGGATTTAGAAATTAAATTCCAAAGAATTTTAGGCGAAAAAACGTGCAAAATCAACGATAAAATTGTTCATTGTCAATTGTCATTGTTCAATTCAATTATTCAATTCAATTCAAAATTGTTTAATTCAATTCAATTGTGTGCATTGTCATTGTTCAATTCTCGCTTCGAATCACCGACATGTGGAACAGCCTCCCCGATGACATCGTTGGCGCTCCAAGTATGAACGCGTTCAAGAACAGACTAGATAAAGCTATGGAAAAATATATGTTCAGATTTGAAATGCCTAGCTCCTTATCGAACCCGGTGGAAGTCTAGTAGCTTCTTCAAACTATCGCCAGTCATGAAAAGATCCGGTCAAATGACACGAGTTTAGATCTATGAACAAGGCACGAAATGGAAAAGAATCGGCGACAGGCCACATCAGGCCTACACTTCAGAGCCGACATCACTATGTTATGTTATGTTATGTTATGTTATGTTATGTTATTGTGCCACTGTACCTAGTAAAAAGATATAACTTAAGTGAGACATGCTAGGCGAAGTTTCTTACTGGTCCTAATACTTGTTTCTTATATAACAGGTCTTATCCCTCATTCTTGCACCGCTCCGAAGAAATGGCGCGCATAATAACCAGCAAATTAAGCCAGACAAGCATGCAGCATCAGCAAGACAAACAGCACCAGGATCAACTGCAAAATCTATTGGAGCAACACCGTTTGAAGTTGTCAGGCGTGAAGCAAGGTTGGTTGTATTTTAATAGAACTGATCGTTCAGTTGGTTACTGAGTTCTTGTTGGTAATTATAGGTTTCATCAAAAACTGGCGGAAAAAAGTTTCTTCGACGAATCATTAACCAAATGCATTCGAGCATGCAAAAAGACTTTGACGGCTCCATTCATTGATTGGAACCACCTACTAAACTGACGGTGAGAATATTAGCTCTTGACATGCAGTTAAATTTCGTCTTTTAGATTTCACGGTCGTAATTTAAAATATTTTGGTGCACGTAATATGCGAAATTCATTTTTTGTGAATAAGTAAAAACATACTTTGTTTGAAATACTGATCTTGATCGCTAATTCCAAAGTTTGCGTAATTATCTTTTGAATAACCAACAGTGGAATCGTAAGGGAATTTCACAAACACCATCGAAGTTGAATTAATCTGGTATCTGACTTTCCCGCTTACCAGTTCAATTTACTCCCGTTCACCCAAGAACTTAGTTCGTATAGTCTTATTAATGCACAAAGCCAAATGACAAATTCTTTTTCAATCCATTATGAGCTAAGCAGAGCCATATCGGAGTAGAGGTTTAGCTGTGTCACAAGATGGACGTGCGTGTTGCGCGGGCTCAAAACTGGCCTTGCATAATGCCGGTTTACCTCTATTTATGCATCTTGTGCTGAAGCTTTTCAGTAAAAAGACTTTGGTGAAGTCAGTGAAAGAGAATGCGAATAAAGAGTGGAAGTGAATAAGAAGTGTTTCCCTGTTTTTTTTTTCTTGTAAAGAAACGAGGGTAAGCTTGTGAGGGCACAGTGCTGTTCGCTTTGCTTTCGGTTAGGCCTAAATTTCTTGAGCAAGCTCTGTCACCTTTGTTCTGCCCCACTGTCTACCTTTACCTTATCCCTCCCCCTCTACACCCGCCTGTCGTGTCGTTCCCTTGACTCCCCCAGCCCACCCCTCTCTTTCTCTCGCCAGCTACAGCTGTTACCTCAGCTGTTCCACCAGTCGAAATTTTCGAGGGAACTTTACTATACTGAACTCAACTCAGTTTTGAAGTTTTCTCCGTCCTTTTATCCATTCAAAAGGTTTAGTTCGTGCATTTTACAATCGCTGGACAGAAAATATAAAAGATAGTCGAAAAGCCCTCTACGGCCTCTAGAAAATAAAATGAAACCAAATCAGCCCAGCTAGAGATGAAAGTTTATAAGTATTGCAAAGTGATCTCTTTGAGCGAAGTCCAGACGGTCACCTGTGAACGATGCGAAGATCTCATTTATATCTGCTGTTCGAAGTTGAGCTCTAAGGAGTACTCATTTCTCCAGAAATCTAAATTACTTCATTGGTTTTGCGAAAAACCAATTCTTGGTGCTCGGAAAAGCGAGGAGTCGGTGGAAGAGCATGGCAATGAGTCGAAATTGTTGAATGATGTAGTAAACTCCTTGAGTGAGATGGAGCGCTCGCTGAGTGACAAATTGAGCTCGTTATGCAATGAGCTGACCTAAGTGAAGGCTCAGCTGAAAAATACGGGAGAAATGGAAATAAAGAACAAGAGAGCTGATTTATCTGAAGACGCCAGCGAAAGCACACGTGAATTACTTGATAGAGAACGTAGGAAGTCCAACCTGGTTTGGTTTGGGATTCCTGAAAGTACCACATCTGATGCGAAGGACCGAGTGATGATGACACGGCATATGTTGTAGATTGTTGCAGCAAGGTGCTCAACACACAGATTGATGTTACATCGTGAAAGAGGCTACGCTCAAAGGATGCTGCTGCCAACACCTGCAGACCTCTTTTGGTGACTGTTAATTAAGTAAACCGTGATTGTCGTTCAAGGGTAAAGATTAATGGACAAATAGGCTTGAATCGGAAGCGGGCTAATTCGGCTTGAACTATGGTCCTGTTCATCTGGTAATCATAATGGACGTCATCTTGGTTTATTTCGTAATTAATCTGAAAGGATTGTGTTCGTGGGTTAACTGGGAGTAAAGTGAGCTGATTTAAGCAGATTTTAACTGATCCAGATGTGGCCTACGATACAAACTGCGCAATTTCATTGCTTATTTAGCTGTACTTGCCTATTTCTATCACTTTTAGTTTACGATTGTAAATATTTGTTCATTAGTTGAATATAAGTAAAATGGTGAGTGACATTCGGATGGACCCGATAGTGCAATTAGGGATCGATTCACATTTGTTCGTCACCATTGCAATTTATTATTTTCAAATCATTGTTCGTTGAAGTTTTTAACAATTTAAACACAACTTAATTATCGGCAATTTGGTAACATGTTACTTATGACATGAATTTCTCATTACTGCTGCTCGTTACTTTCAATGATGGAACGATTAAATTGCCTCTGACGAAATTTTCAATATTCCTTCAATATAGGAACAATTAACAGTTCATTCTGCATCAATATCCGGCAACGTTTCCGAGTAACATAAGTCTTACAGTAAATAATAAGGGAAAGCATTATACAGTTTCAAAGACTTGCTTTAACGTTCTTGCAGAACTGCCTAAAGAAACTGGAGAAAAACCGGTCGACCAAATCTCCAAAATTAATGGACCGCTGGAAAAAGGCGATTTTCTTGGTCCCAAATTCAAGAATTTCAAGAAAATTCTCTACTGGAATGAAGTACGTTGTCCCACTAATTAATGGCTGCGGGTGTGCATTGATGGATAATAAAAAAATGTTCGTTCCAGCGCCAAACTTAGAATTTTTTCTTTTTTTTTTTGTTTCATAAATTTCAGAATAAACTACGAAGGCGATGCAAAATCATGAACGTTACGTTTACAATTATGAATAATGAAATTTGAAAGTTTATATCAACTAAATCGTAACTAATTAGTTATAAGTGAGTTTTTCGCAATAACCTTTCTCCGATTCAAGGTGTTCGGCGCCAAAGATTTTTGGCTCGGCCTCGGCCAGGAGCCGTTCATTGAAGCGGGCTGCCGCGTCACAGAGTGTTACGCTACCCACGACCGGCGGCTGCTGCCAGCTGAGCGAGCCGACGCCATCATGTGGCATTTGAGGTCTAACGACAAGTCCCTTCCCGAAGTTAGGTGAGACATTTAACCCTCTACCGCCTGAGGGTGGATAGCCAGAGGTCAGCATAGCCCAAGTCCACAGTGCGATTCATATACCTTCCCGAGCGTAACGCAGCCGGGCATCTTCACGGCTTTTGACACAAAGCGCCCACCACAACAGCGCCGTTCAGTCACAGGTCGGAGCTCATACAGGCCGGAGCGCAACAGGCCCTACCGCAACAGCTACTCCTATCGTAACGTAACCTAACCTACAGAGGTGGGCAGTAGCGCGCTACATGTAGCGGCCGCTACATTTTCAGTAGCGGTAGCGGCACTAAATTTAATGCAATGTAGCGGTAGCGGTAGCGCCCGCTACATATTTAAGTAGCGATACGAGGTTTTGCCGCTACAGCGCTACCGCTACATTAATAGATAAAGCCTTTAGATTTTACTTAATAGTATTAAATATTATTTAAAAACCAGCATGATACATGCATAATATAAATTACAGAATAAAACTGTACGAAAGATTTCGGTGTAATGTTGTCAACCTCAGCCTGTTACTAGTGTCAACATGTTAGTTGTTACTTGTTAAGTTGTTACCACTTACCACTTAAGGCCGGTCCACACGCTCAGTTTTACACAACGATTTGTCTGGGCAGTTCTAATCGTTGCAGTTAAAACGTTGCGTGTGGACGGGAAAACTGCGCAGTTTTGAAGCCGCCGGGAAAACTGCACAGTTGCATCGAAATCTGAGCTACAGAGCATAGATTTCGATGAACTGCGCAGATAAGTCGGAACGTGTAGTGTAGACGGTAGTACAGTTTTCCGATTCAATTTGCGCTCAGTTTCAATGATTCTGGCAACAATGGCGGACCTTCGGTAATGTTCTCGGGAAGTTAGTGATCTTCTATACGAAAGTTTTTCTTGCATTTGGCGAGTAAAATTCAAGGACTATAGTAACAGGGACAAAAAAGGTGGACACATACAAAGGCTTAGTAGACAAATTTAAAGAAATCGATGAAAGCGCAAACAGAGAAACAGCTGTAAAACAAGTTGAGGAGCATTTACCGTAAACAATTGGGAATAAATAAAAAAATCGATTCCATCTGGACCTGGAGAAGAAGACATCTACAAGCCATCTCTCTTGTATTTTGATTCCTCGCATTCCCTACATGATCCAATCTCTTTTTTAACAAGGCACAATGCCAAAAATTTATCAAAATACTGCCTTTTCCATGGCACATCTCGGACAAATTTACGGCCGGACTCGCGGCCGGTCTCCCCAAATTCGATGAGCATGGAATATCTTCCAAAGTAATGAACGTAGCTCGATAAAACTTGGTACATGTATTCATTAGGACTTAACGGTGATGTTTAGCTCGTGAACATTTTTAGAATTTCACCTTCATTCGTGAGTTATATGACAATACGTGCCGAAATTTGCAGTGAGCATGACATTTCTTCTTAACTACTCTACAGATTTGAACGAAACTTTGAATATATAAACCTAACCTCCCAACGGCGATGTTTAGCTCGTGACAATTTATTAGATTAGATAAAAACGTATAACTCGCAAACGAAGGCAAAATCGAAAAAAATTGTCACGTGCTAAACATAACCGTTAACCGTTCTTTTCACGTGCCGACCGGCCACTGAAACGCCGGTAATACCGTTAACGGTAATTTTTCTAACATTGCAGTTATTTTTACACAGTTATTTTCAAGTTTCACCTTCCCTACCTGGATGTCTACTTTAATCTACCAATCTCAAAAATAATCCACATATATATATATATATATATATACAAAAAAAGACTGATTTTTTATATGCATACGTGGAAAATTTAGATTAAAGTTAAAAAGTTAAAAAAAAAAGTTAAAAGTTAAAAAGTATTAAAGTACACATCCATGTAAGGAAGGTAAAACATAAAAATAACTGTAACTTTTATTTACTGTATCAAACCCGTCCTAGTTCGGTTAGGTTAATTGCAATAAAGTTGCATTGATATGTTTTGAAAATATTTTGTTATCATTAAATATTTATGAGTAAATCCCAGAAGCTGAACAATAAATATTTAGAGATTTCCAATAATTTTGGCCAATGTAGCGGCTAATGTAGCGCGCTACATTTTACTGTAGCGGTAGCGGTAGCGCTCGCTATAATCTAGTGGGTGTAGCGGTAGCGGTAGCGCCCGCTACATTTAGAGCATGTAGCGGTAGCGGTAGCGCCCGCTACATTTAGAGCATGTAGCGGTAGCGGTAGCGCCCGCTACATTTAGAGCATGTAGCGGTAGCGGTAGCGCCGCTACATTTCAATGCAGCGCTGTCCAGCTCTGCTAACCTAACCTAACCGGCGCCGCCTGTTGCGGTAGGGCCTGTTGCGCTCCGGCCAGTTGGGCTCCGGCTCTGTGAAGCAGTGGCTGTGTTGTGTAAAGCGGATTTACTGTTAGCAGGACCCACAGCTCATTGATCTGAGGCTATGTGTAGCTATTGCATGCTGCTGGGAGAGTAGCACACGGCGGTAGAGGGTTGAGAAGATTAGTTCAGTAATTATACATTGGCTAGTCGCTGACTAGATAGTTCCGCACGCGTTGCATTTTATAATGTAATAATGCATTTATAATCGTTTTTAATAAATCTACACTGCCCCTAACGAACTCGCACAGACTTGGCTGGTTCATACAGGATTCTTTCACTTTTTTGGTGATCTTTAAGCATGCTCTGCTCTTCAATCGAACTTGCATACAAGATTTTTTCACTAAGTAGGTTCGCTCTAGCTCCACCAAATAAGGTAACTACCCAAAAAACTTTATGCTTATCTTGCCATTTATTCGAAATCGATGCACAGTATAAAAAAATACGCCAGCTTTGTATTGACACCATAACGAAGGAAAATTTTGCACATTATTGTTCATTAGTTGTGCGACTGACATTTTGACCCGTACTAACCGCGTGGTATTATTCTATACTATACTTGGTATTTGGGTGAAATTTGTGCTTGATTCAAACATCGTGAATTTGCTACTCTCCAGCGTATAGTATTTGTAAGGTGATATCTTTGCCAGCATGGATTTCTCATGTGACCATCTCTTTTTAGCGCATTTTCTCATTTATGGAAAAAATGCACTATTGTGCTCGCCATGTCCGTCAGTCCGTCCGTCCGTGATTTCTCATTTTCGTCGACGATAAAATGCGCTCACTGTTACTCACTGCAGTGAGTACTGAGTTATATTTTTTTCTCGATTCTCGTTGGGCTGCGCCTGATCACAAGCGCCCTCGGTGAGGTGACAGCGAAGTAATTTGCGTCTTTGTCCCCTCACTGATTGTGAATTATGACACAAATAATGACACATTTCTTACATAAGGTTTTCTAAACACTCTATATGTAATCGTGCTAGTTTACAACTATTTTTGGTGACAAAGATCTACATTCAGGAGGCTTATTCAGAAATCGATCACCGATTCGTGGAGAACGAAAAGTAAAACCAATTTACTTCTAAAAAAGGGTATAAATCGCACAATTCATGAATATAAATACGCATATTTTTTCCAAGTATTTTCCTCACAATTGTTTTATTACAAAGTCTACATATTATGTATTACTGCCCACAGATTGCAAGTAGCTGGTTAAGCATGAAAAAAATCAGGTAATCGCAGCTATATGAACACGGGCCTTAATCTCTGAATGCCGATTCCTAATCGTACATTTGTCTCTTTCCTGACGATTATCCACGAATAATTTCACATAAATACCACAAACCCTCGATAATTATTCTCAGATACCCATGTAGAGTTTTTCAATTTATAATCCAGCACTAACATGTCGGATCTACGCGTTATGAAGAGTCAGATAATTTCGCGCAAAAGTCTTACGCTGCTTGCGTGAATCACAGCTGCGCTCTTGGCTCACATTGTCTTTTAATCAATCAATTTTGTACGTAACGCTTTAAAAAAATCACGTTATTACGTTATCTTAGTAGCATTCAATCATTATATTTCTAATCAACACGACTAATTACAACTCATTCCACAAAGCTTCGCATTCTAACGAGTTTCATTGATTTCTTGTATTTCACGCGAATAAAATTGATTTACCTCCTGCTCGTTCACTTCAGTCGACATCATTGTTCAATATTATTAATAGTATTTTTATTTCAATATTGTTATCAAATTACTTAAATTACACTCACTTTCATTCCAGGTCTCCTCATACCTTCTACATCTTCTGGATGCTCGAGAGCGCCCAGTACACTTACGCGGACCTCAACACCTACAACGGCGTCTTCAACTGGACCATGACTTATCGTCTCGACTCTGACTTCCCTCGACCGTAAAATTTTATCAGATCCTTGCATGATTTAATTTCGAAAAACTGAACTTCGTCCATGTCTTAAGTTTGCAACAAAAAATGACACCACATTACTGAAGATTTAGAACGATAATGAACTTAGACTGTCGATGTTTATTGGCACTCGAAACTCATTTCAAATTCATGACCAACAGGTACGGGAGTATTGTGTTCTCACCCAACGTCTCAGCCAAGACTACCGCACCCAAAAATTACGCTCATGGAAAAACTAAACTGGCCGCTTGGTTTGTCAGTAACTGCCACACCGTCAGCGGCAGAGAGCAGTGAGTTTGAAAATACTTTAAATAACACATTGATATCTTATATATTCCAAATTTCCTTTCCCATTGTTGATGGCCTCGACAGTCTGGTGCAGGCTCTACAGACACACATGGAAGTGGACATCTATGGCACCTGCGGAACGTTAATTTGTGAGAGGAAAGACGAAAAAAGTTGCCGGGAGATGCTGGAGAAAGACTACAAATTCTACTTGGCCTTTGAGAACAGCCTTTGTGTTGACTACATCACCGAGAAATTTTTCGAGGCTATCAAGTAAGGGAATAAAGAACTCGATTACCTTCTCGTTAATAAAATTTAGGAAAAATTCATGAGCAAATGGGCAGGTAATAAGAACGATATATCAAAATTATCTGGGTTTTGTATTATTTTCGAGAATTTCGTCAAAATATAGTAAGTAAAGTTGTTACGATCGTTTAAATTCAAATATACTGCAGTGACTATAACTACGCAGCAAAATTATCGTGTGTCTACACCTCGCACAAATACTGCTAAATATAGGAGCTTGCAGCAATTATTAAACCGAGATTATAACATAATAAGAGCACTCAATACTTATAAAGCTTATACAAGTGCGTGCCCCCACCGGCAGGTACAACGTGGTGCCTGTCGTCTATGGCCTCGGCTACGAAAGAACTCAAATTCCCAAGGGCGCCTACATCGACGTCATGGACTTTGCCTCCGTACAAGACCTGGCGAGCTATTTACTCTACCTGGACTCTAACGACACGGCTTACAATGAGTACTTCAGGTTAAAATTTAGCGGTTAATATCAAACAAATCTGGACTTGAATGACACGGCGTACAATGAGTACTTCAGGTTAAAATTTAGCGGTTAATATCTGCCAAATCTGGACTTGAATGACACGGCTTATAATGAGTACTTCAGGTTAAAATTTAGCGGTTAATATCTGCCAAATCTGGACTTGAATGACATGGCTTACAATGAGTACTTCAGGTTAAAATTTAGCGGTTAATATCTGCCAAATTTAGACTTGAATGACACGGCTTAAAATGAGTATTTAAGGTTATATCTTAGAACAAAGAATTGAATTGAACGACCCATGGGTCGTTACGGCTTTTCTAGAGCAAAGTTCCTTTTCTCTTCAACGCAATTTTTTCTGAAGACTGCAAATTCAGTTGATTGAAAATATTACCATTTCCGTTAAAATAGTATGAATTGTGGGTTTGCTTACCTGTTAGTCGCGTCAGATAGAACAGTAATGTTGCATTTAACGGTTTATGCTGCATTTAGACAACTTAAGTTCTTATGATGACGCCTTGAAAGAATCTACAAGGAAGATACACCGCATAATTATACGCTGATTTTTTACACAAGGTGGAAAGAAGAAGGCTACAAAGTATTCGAAGATCAAAATGAAGTGTACAAAAAAACTTTCTGCGACGTGTGTGAAAGGCTTCACGAAGCTGAAGGAGGGACTGTGGTTGACGTTAATTCAAACGAAGGTGTGCACCTAAACAAAAGTAGGCTACAGATTCAACGTCCAGAAATCAAAGAAAAGTATCGAAAGGTTTACAATATCAACGAATGGTTTGTTACTGGACAGTGCATTTCCCCCAACAACAATGAAAGACTCACAAGTTTTGTTCACGGGTAAGATTTAACTAAGATTAACTATCTCTCTCATCTCATCAAGTATAGTTGTATCACTTAAAAACTTTTCAATATTATATGGATACAGAATAGTCCGCATCCCTCGTTAATTATTCCGAAAAATAGTAAATTTAGGAGCAAATTTTTTATGTACTAGAATTCTTTCTAGAGTGCATGATGACCCTCTTGAACTTATTAAAAAAGTAGATTGTAATTAATTGATAAATTATACTTGTGTTATCCAGGCAATCATGAGTAGCCAAACGTACGTGCTTTAAAATCGTAATTGTTGTATATCATGAGCCTGTACAGACAGTTTTATAACTAAAATTGTGCAACCATGGTGAATAATCACTCAGCCCGTGGCCCTTGAAATCAAGTTGGTCGCAATACTTGTAAATTTACGACAAAAATTATAATTTAAATTCAATTCTAACATTAAGCATTGCCCCTGTTGCGTGTCTTGATATTGGAAGTCTTACCCGGTGTTGCTCTGGATAAATAATTACGGCAAGCTGAAAATCCTGTTGAAACGAATTCCCTTATCTGGAATCTGTTAAGTAATTTTGAAACTGAAGTACTTTAATTTAATATAGATCCGTTCCAACACACATTTAGACCGGAAGTGGCATTGAAATCATTGATTGATATTAGCATAAACTTTATTTTCAATTTTTAAATGAAATTAACGAGTCAAGATTTAGGAATCTATTCATTTTCTAAATTCACTCTTCCTTCTCCTTTTTGAAATTCATTATCTTCCCCATATTAATAACAAAAACGTGACGACAGGATGTGTATTGCAGCTACGCGCTGGAATAGCTCGCGTATATTGTAAATATCTACAGCGGCTGGCGAAATCAATCAACAAACGAAGGAACTTTCACAATATTTCACTGCAGAGCTGGGCAGCGCTACTTTGAAATGTAGCGGCCGCTACCGCTACCGCTACATGCTCTAAATGTAGCGAGCGCTACCGCTACCGCTACATGCTCTAAATGTAGCGGGCGCTACCGCTACCGCTACATGCTCTAAATGTAGCGGGCGCTACCGCTACCGCTACATGCTCTAAATGTAGCGGGCGCTACCGCTACCGCTACACCCACTAGATTGTAGCGAGCGCTACCGCTACAGTAAATGTAGCGCCGCTACAATGGCCAAAATTATTGGAAATCTCTAAATATTTATTGTTCTGCTACTGGTATTTACTCATAAACATTTAATGATAATAAAACATTTTCAAAATATATCAATGCAAATTTATTGCAATTAACCTAACCGAACCAGTACGGGTTTGAAACAGTAAACAAAAGTTACAGTTATTTTTATGTTTTACCTTCCCTACATGTATGTCTACTTTAATATAGCAATCTCAAAAATAATCCACGTATACATATAAAAAATCAGTCTTTTATTTGTGTATATATGTGGATTAGTTTTGAGATTGGTAGATTAAAGTAGACATCCATGTAGGGAAGGTGAAACATAAAAATAACTGTGTAAAAATAACTGTAAGCAAACTGAAACATGAAAAAATACCTGTAAGTGGTAACTGGTAACAACTTAACAAGTAACAACTAACATGTTGACAACATTACACCGAAATCTTTCGTACAGATTCATTCTGTAATTTATATTGCGTATTTATCAGGTTGGTTTTTAAATAATATTTAATACTATTAAGTAAAATCTAAAGGTTTTAGCTATAAATGTAGCGGTAGCGCTGTAGCGGCAAAACCTCGTATCGCTACTTAAATATGTAGCGGGCGCTACCGCTACATTGCCTTAAATGTAGCGCCGCTACCGCTACATGTAGCGCGCTACTGCCCACCTCTGAATATTTGTAATGGATTACTAAAAGCAAGAAAATATCAATTACAAAAAATAATGTTATTGGCGTTGAGAATTCCGTTTAGACATAATAATAACACTTGAAAGAATTGTTGAGTAACTCACGTGATGTCAAATGTAATTGCGATACTTTCCTGTTTGTATTACATTAATTGCTGCTCCTGAGTTATGACACACAAACAACATATTACTTTAGCTAAATTCTCTGTCTATCAATTCGATATAATTACGACTTGAACACGTTAATGTGGTGGTTACGAATGGCATATGAAGATGACAATAGTACGAAACGTATGTTTCTGCATATACAAGGCGCATTATTACAATATTTTTATTCAATAAATATACACCATTTCAGGAAATATATGAGCCATGAAGATATGAAAAGTGAACTGCAGAAGCTCCCGTTACTTTTCAAGCCCAAGAATTCAACAGACGATCGTCCAACGTAAATGAAGGCGAAAGCAAGACCTCCATCCAAAATGACTCGATTTGAGGCAACTTCTGATTTTCGAATGAAATAAATTTAAAACTCAGTTTACAAAATGAATAAACATTCAAATGTTTACGAACAATGTATTCACCCGATGAAGGGATCTACTCATTTGCACACCGCAGAACTTAAATTTCTGTTAGTGACATGATTTGTTAGTGAGCCAATGTTCTACAAATTTGTTCACCTCAATTATTCTAGCACGACTTCAGAATTAGTCGCTATTTCCTGTGAAAATCGTGAGTGTGCAGAGCAGCAAAGTTGATAAGATTCGCCTACTTAAGCTTCAAGGAATCGAAATGACCACCATTTTCCATTCATCAACTCACTTTTTTTTTATTGTTAGCACTTGAAGAATGCACAATGCAAAAAAAAAGAAATAAATTGAAAAACGTGTGGCGTCTGTTACCTTTAACTTATGATCTGAGAGAAAGAAAAGCTAACAACCGAACAATTTTATAAATAGCCTTCTGCACTTCTCAATATTGAAAACACAATTATTTGTACTACATCTAAATTAAGTGTGTTATTTCATTTTGATGATCAAATAACAAGCTTCTCGTAGTTACCAATGAAAGAAATTATGTTTCAAGCAAGCATTCCCTCTTTATTTCTTAATTGAGCAAGAGTACACAGCTTAGTCGGGAGCCCACGCTTATGGTTGGGAGTATAACAATTCACGCACGGCGTGTATCACATAGTGTATGTATCAACTTGACTTCTGGAGGTGATATGTAATGAAAAATATGTCGTCTTAAGGCCAGATACTGAAAATAACTGGTACATCCAAAATGTTACAGAAATTTGCCGACTGCTCCGGTAATAAATTATGCCGATCGCAGCCGCGGAACTACCATAACAGGGCTAACAGTCACGGTGAACATTCCCGTAAATCAGACCACATGGAGAATATTACTGCAATAGCACGTGAATTGTGCCTCAAAGACAGACTCGGCATCACGTAATCTCTAAGTAGCAAGTGAATTAGAAGCCAATCCTGTAAATATTTGTGGAGTGTGTTTGTGCTTGCTTTTGTTTGAAGCCTAGGGCCGCATATAAGGGCAGTTTGTTCCCGTATCCACGATACTTTTCGCGTCGGGCTACACCTGACCCAGAAATTTTATTCGTTGTAGGGCAACGGTCTGGTATAGCAAAACTGGGAGGAAAGCACAGCATCCAAATTTTCCAGCCTCTCTGAAAAGACACAAAAAAACAGTACTCTACGGCTAGCAAAAATTATAAACGCAGGATATGGACCGAAAAGAGTATATACAAACAAAGACTAACATAAATAACATTTTATGATCTTAGTAATAAAAAAAACTTTATTCGGCTATGATTAACACAAAATAAGCAAGACTTGCAAATCCGTGCCTCTATTGTATCATGAAACAATTACAATACATCACTATAAGCAAGGTCATGAGTGAGGTAACCTCAAACTTGAGTGAATAAGTCAGACTTAATAAGAATGTTTACTGCCAAATGTTGTGAATACGCAAATCGTTGAACAACCTCTTGTACACAATTTCTAAATGGAAGCTTCTGAGCTGCAGGAATTGTTTTAATATGTGGCAATAAACTTTTTAAGAACAATAGGTCATCATCCTCTCCCTCTTGCTTGCGCTCCATCTTTTTCTTCAGATATTGCACTTTCTGCTGTTCGATATTCAACAGGCTTTCATTGAATTGTTCTGCTGGAGATACCTTCTTTCGTTTTTTTCCTTTGTTTTGCTGACCAGACAGAGTGCTCATTAAAGTTGGTTCTTGCGAAATTTGACCCATGACAGCTTTTGCATTACTATTAGATGAAGATGCTAAGCAATCTTCTTCATCTGTGGGCAAGTCTTCAGCTCCCTCCATGTCACCAGTTTCACATTTTACTTCACCCATTGTTGGTGATGAGGTTTCACTTGCATCATCGTTAATCACGTATGACAAATTTCTACTAGATGGTCTTGGTCTAACAACATTGTTCAAGAATTGTAGCTGTGTAAAATGCTTCCATTTTGATGAGACATTATTATCTGCTGCATCTCCTGATCGGGGTGATTGCATTTTGCCGAGCTCAACAGAAAATTGGTCTCTCAGATACTTCCATTTCTTTTTTATCTGCGTTCCTGTAGAGACAAACAATGAGGGATTGTTAGCAAAAGTCATATAATATTTCATGCTTTTAATACACACATAGCTATACAGTACTATGAAAAATTATAACACCAATACTAACAAAACTTTATATCTTCTTTGCAGATATCTGGCCTACAGTTAGTAAGATTGTTGCAGAAACTTTTGGGGCATTGTGGGAAGAACTGCATGAGCAACACATGCCAGTACCCACAAAGAAATGTTTCAAAAAAATTGCTGAAGATTTCTCCAAAATTTGGAGCTTTCCTAATTGCATTGGCTCAATAGATGGTAAACACATACGTGTTAAATGTCCAAGCAATTCAGGATCTATGTATTACAACTACAAACAGTTTTTCTCCTTTGTCCTTCAAGCAGTGGCTGATACTAACTACAAATTTGTTTTCATAGATGTAGGAGGTTTTGGCAAACAAAGTGATGGTGGGACATTCCAAGCCTCGGAGCTTTCCAAGGCGTTGAAATATAGAAATTTGGATATTCCTGAGCCGGCCTACCTACCAAATACAGCAGTCAAAGTACCAAACGTAGCTACTTGTGGGGGACAAAGCATATCCACTTAAGCCATTTTTGCTAAAACCATATGGAGCCTGGAGGGCATAACCTAACTATTGAATTTGAAGATACAACCTTCAACCAAAGTTTGTCAAGATGTCAGAAAACCATTGAACGTGCATTTGGAATGATATTCAGTAAATGGTGTTTGTTAGCAACATGTATTGATACCAAAGTTGAAGTTATTGATAACATTGTAAAGTGCATATGTGTACTCACTGTACTGCATAACACAATCATAGACAAGGAAGAAATTGAACATCATCTAACTGAGAGTCTGAGACTGTTAACTCAGGGATTGAAAAACAGAATCCTGTACATCAGGACAATCAGGTTGGAAGGCTGGACAACGATGCTGTGGTGTGGATGTGAGGGAAATATTTAAAATTTCCTGTTAAACAATCCTTTACTATACATGCCCCTGACAAAGCAGACATGATATTTGAAATGTTATTTGAGAATGCCATACAGCTACTTATCCTAGCCATGAGACAATTACTAATCCCATTTCTGTTACTATTTGTGTACAAACTGTACATTCACATTCAGTACATTGTCATTGTACATACACTAGTATGGAATATATCTACTTGGCGAGCCGCGACTGAATTTTTCGAGCCGTGGTTTTATGGATTTGCCAGCCGTTAGTCTGACCACTTTGACATGACCGCAACTATGCGCGATCTTCAACAAACGTTTTGTTTATTTGTTTACATTACGATGTTTATGTTTTTTCTGCAAGATATTTTTGGCGGAAACGGTAAAGCAATGCGGATTGCGGAAATTGAAAATTTTATGAAATGACATGTTTGCGAAGTGCAAACCGCAATTTTCCAATCAAACAAAAATTTATGACATTTGAGCCACGAGATTTCATACCTACTGAAATTATATGATATTAAAGCCGCGATATTTCAGACATAAATAGGACTTTTCCAGCCCTGCATAGGATAACAGTCATAACACTAATACTTACATATTTTTTTGTTTCATTCATTATTTTACTTATCACTCATCAAATATAATACATCAGCTTTTAAGTAGATATCATGCCTGAAAAAATAAGGTCTTTTTTTATATGCAGTTGAAGTAAAATTTAACCAATGTTCCCTTACCTTCACAGTTCATCTTCTTGGCAATGTCAGCCCAAAGTTTCTCAACTACAATTCGGTTAGAGTGTTCTTTACTCCATTTGTCCCAAATGGGTGTTCGAGCATACACCTCTGTGATTAATTGATCACTGTCGATGCTCATCATGTGTTATTACCTCTCAAAAATCCCTCCAATTATAAAGTTATAACTTATAACTCCTCGCCACGGTGCCACCTTTAGAAAGTTGTTTGTTTACATGAGAACCTCGACACAACGCCGCTAGAGGGCCAAAGAAACAAATAAAATGGAGGGTTTAAAGGTACAACTAATTTAAAAAGGACCATAACTCATAAGCCAAGTAGGTTGAGCAGATAAAAATGTGCAGTACATTCCGGTAAATAGGTATAAGCAGGTTGTCGGCAGAAGCCTATTCGTACAGGTTTTCACTGTAAACACTTACATTATTATCCTATGTTCATTCTTGTGGTAGGTTGCCCGCACGGGCAAACCTGCTTTCACTGTGTGCGTACCCAAAGAAAAGATAATCTGGCTTCATTTTGCAACTGTTGCCACAGGCCACCCATCTGGCCAGAACGGTTCGCCGTTTTATACAGATAGACGATAGTACATATACTTAAATACTTAACGCGCCTCTTATGGGCGTTTTAAGCGAAATATAATCCAAGTAGTAATAATAATAATAATACTAATAATAGCGGTTTCAGCGATTATTAGGTAATAGGCCTGTCGCCGATTCTGGTAAAATGGATTTCAGATTCGTAATCTACACCCCAAAAAACATATAATTAAAAAAAAACACCCTTTTTTTTGGATGTAGTTAATCTGCAATAATACCCCGATTCTTAACATCGCAGAACATCCACAGCTTGTTGCGGTCTCGAGCTCACAACTCACTGATTCAAATTCTGCTGTGCTTAACCGCCCGGTCTCCTTGCCGATTCTGACCAGAAACTGTCGCACAGAGCTGGAATCGAACCCGCGCCTTTCTGCGCCAATCTTGGTACTCTGAACTGTAACCACTGGGCCATCCTGCCCATTACACATTATACGCTACCGGTTAAGAGGTACGTGGTAACAATGAGTCTATGACACGCCCATGAGGTGCTCGATTGTAAAAAGTTTGGGAACGAATGCTATAGACAAAAGCGACTCAGAGTTGATAAGATTTAGTTAGTTTATTGGCCATATGTTTACTAGCGTTTTAGCTCTTTAGATATCTCGCACCAGAAGTCAAGATGAACATCACCAAAGAGGTGGAATGTCTCAATTATCGAAAGTTTCACAAATCAAAAATTCTTCATCACCCACATGAGCAGAAGGTCTCAAATGTCCATCTCGCTTCATTTTTACTTATGTAGCATGTCTACTGGCAAGTAACAGATTTTGCTTCAATAAAATATATATTATCGTATATCATAAATATTACAGTAACAGGCACAAATTTCTGCTTTCAGGTGATGCACTCAATGCGGCTGAATGAAAAACTGCTGAAACCTTGGGCCATTGCTGATGCTGACGGCACCATCATATCAGCTCACTGCGACTGCCCATTGTCCAGTTTTCTGTTTAAATAGTCGTGAGAAGGGATGGTGCATCCAACAACCTCGCAGTTGCGTCCCATCTTCAAGCAAAAACTTCAAAAAGAGACGAGCGCAGTAGATGGAAAACGTAGGCGAACGCTAGACCATGTAACAAATATGGCGGCCAATCCCACAATGCATTGCACCATTCGGTGCCGTGACGTCATCCTTTTGAAACCGATTGAGTATCGCATTCCATTACCTCCTCACTTTGGGGCCTATATACAGGGATAGTACTAGCAGCTAGTTCATCCGCCGCTTAACTGTCCACGCTACTAGCCTCGTGTATAAGGGTTCAGCCGCTTCAGAGGCATGCGCCGGCAAGTGCCCGAGACGAGGCCGAGAGGGACAACCATGTGTTGATTTTTTCGCTGGAGAAGTGGCTAGTGGGGCTGATTCAGCCATGGTGAGAGTATCTGTGTCGCTCTTGTGAAGTATCTTGGGTCAAGTGTTCTTGGCAGGGTGGCCCAGTGGTTAAAGTTCAGATCGAGTACCACGATTGGCGCAGAGAGGCGCGGGTTCGGTCCCAGCTATGTGCTCCAGTTTCTGGCCAGAATCGGCAAGGAGGCCGGGCGGTTAAGCATAGCAGAATTGTAGCAGTGAGTTGCGAGTTCGAGACCGCAAAATGCTGTGAATGTTCTGCGATGTTAAGAATCGGCGACAGGCCTACGGCCTAATAACGCTGAAACCGCCATTAAGTGAATCATGGCTTGTTTGAACGCTAATGATTCTAAGAAGAACCCAACGAAGTGGAGTCCAGACGACATACAATTGTTCTTTGAGATATTCTAAAGATATGAATTAATGTTCTTTGAGATATTCTAAAGATATGAATTAATGTGGAATGTTCGCCATGCTGGTTACTCCAACAAACTGAAGAGAGAAACTAATATTTTGAAACTGAAAGAAGACCTTATTAGTTAGGGTTAAGTTGTTCCCGACGTTGCATCTTTAAGGGCTAGAATAAAGAGTATAAAACGAGGTACAGACTCGAGTTGTTGAAGGTGATCCCTCGATCCATCTCCACAGACCTCACTCGACAGCTTCTAACGACGCACTGGCGGGCGCGAATGAGAAGTAAAGCGGCACCTTATATTTTACTCTCCTCGTGTACAGGCTTGCTAGCCGGATAGTCACCAAGCGACCGACACTTGCCAGATTTACTAGCCGTTTGCACTATCCCCGTGTACAAGCACCTAAGCTACGTTCTTGAATTGAAATAAAAACTAGAACATTTTATTTCCGAAGTATTTTCAGGGTGCAGGATTGGTAAAAATTTTAAGAGTTAGTTCATAAAAAAAAACTATCGTGGAGAAAAAGCAAGTCAACGAAAACAGTCATACACTTCATTTCGGAAAAACCATCATCTAGTCCTTGTATTAGATTAGAGAGTTCACAGAGCACCATTTGAACAGCGGCGAAGAAATTCTCGTTGCATTGTCGATTTAAATATTATTCCAGTCACAATAGAACTATTGTACATCATTATTGCTTGATCAGTCACCGTGCCTTTACATTTGGCATCGATGTTCGTCTGGCGTGGCAATAAATGAATAGGTATAACCTATAAGTGAAGAGAATGAGTCATGCTGCTGAAACTTGCCGGCCTCCAGCCCTTGAAGCTGCTTGACAGGATCAAACAATTTCTTTTAAGCTAACCTTGGACATACAAACTTTAATATCTGTTTGAATAAAAAATATTTTATAAAAAGAACGGAACACCTGTAATTCATCGTACACTGCCAAAAATGTAATTTGTTTGTTAGTGTTGTCGCAGATTGCTAGCAAGATGTCTTGGTTGTATAGTGTATACTGTACCGCTTTTCTTAACAACTTGGAGTGGATTGCGTATCAAATAACAAATTTTGAATGTAATTCAGAAAATTATAGTAAGTTAGAGCCTTAATTTCTTGGGGTGGGTGGGTTACCGTGGCTGAAAACACCCATTCTTCCTGTTGTCTTTTCTCGAAAATCGCGTATCAACTTATTAATGCTGGCGGAACTTGCGGATGTTGGAACAGAAAATAAGCGCAGCATAAACAGTCGAGTTGCTGAAAATCATCACCTAAGCAAACAAGTTGACTAAGCCAACTTAATTTAGTATGTATTGAGAAATATATTTAACGGTAAGGAAATAGATATCAACAGATAATGATTAATATGCACTGTAAATCATTTACGAAATTAAATTTTCATATTTTTATCTGGTAAACTACCACCAGTACTTCTCCAAAGTTGGTGAAGCTGAGAATCAAATGCAACCTAGAACTCTAGCTGACGAGCTCCACATTGAGTAGAAAATCTAGGCAATTAAACAAGTGCAATATGAAGCACCTAGCGGCACTTGCGATTAATATTGGCCCTTGGCAGTTTAGGAGCTGGACCCATCATGAATACTAGAAATTACTAGATGGCATCGCAAGCGCGGAATAAACGATGGACCCCAGATACACAGAGTTTTCGGTATGAGGCGCACCTTAAAATCGCGCGAATACTATCAGAAGCTGTCACTTAAATGAAGCTGCTACCATTGTAAGTTGCTTGGTTGTTGAAATTGGTATCTTTATTGAGAATTGTTCCATTGGCACAATAATAGTTACATAAAACTATATTCTCACATCATATCTACATGACTGCGCTTTTTGTGGTGCATGAGAGTCGATAATGCATCGGTATAAGTAAGCCAGATGTTCTACTTAGCGCAATATGGGTCAAGCAATCTTCATCGATTACATTTAAGTTCAATTGGACGTGCTGGAATTCATGACAGCCACCGTTGACCGAACACGCCGCGAGCGACCTCTCGTACAGCCCGCTGACCACCTGCCACCAGGATACTCGTGGCCTCAGCAGAAGGCGCGCAATTCTTTTCCAAGCAGCCATATGGGGAGGGGGGGGGGGGGAGGACGTTGAGCTCCGAAATTTACGCTCACGAGATAAAGCCCAGTGAGGTTCATTAGGTTCGCCCGAGATTGAGCAGTGGGAATCGCTTTAAATAAAATTTATTCGATACCATAGTTCTTAAAAGTGCAACTAGAATAGGGACACGCCAGAAAAATAAAACGTGTTAGTGCATCCTTAATTGTCGTGCTTACCGCATTACGTATAGGTATAAAACTCACATCTTTATCTTATTTATTGTTGGGGACGCCCATTGAGAAATGACGTTCGATTGTTCTAGAACGATATGAAATAGAATAGAAGTGTCGGCGCTGAAGAAATAGGCCCATGGCCTGTTGCCGATTCTTGAATTTTTCGTGACTTGATTCACAAGAGGTCCGGCCTTTGGAACCCGATCTTTCCATAACTGACGATTGATTGTTATAGCTGCTGGACTTATTGCCTGGTCCGTAATTTGCTAGGCATTTTAAGACTACTTATCATTTCAATTTCAAGAATGCAATATAACATTCATTTTTCTGGCGGTTCCATTTTAGAATTAAACTTTTATGAACCATGGTATCAAATAAATTTAAATAAATAAATAAATTTTGAGTAGTGAGATATTCTCACTGCTCAACCCCGGAGCGAACCTAATGAACAAGGGCTTTAAGTCGTGAGTGTAAAGTTCAGAGTCCTGCGTCTCAGAGCAAAGCTCCCCTATTGATCATACAAAGCGAGATTGTCTGTCTTAACCCACTACGGAAACGTCTTTGTTTCTTTGGAGCTTTTTGTCTGTGCCAGAAGACATGTCTTTGTGCAAGAGCTGCTGGTAAGGTGGCAGACTAGGAAGAACCGCCCAAACAAGTAAGCGTCACGAGCCCGCAGCGACGGTCAACACTCAGCACAGCGTTGCCAGATGGTATATTTCTATACCAGATTTCACAAATCTGGTATTTTCAGAAGGTGTCTGGTATGAATATTTTAGATCTGGTATATATGCCTAAATCTGGTATTTTTCTGGTATTTTCTGACTTACTGCAAATTTACTGCATTAAGCTCCACCTCTGAAGTTTGAACTTCCTCCAGCGTAGGAGTGGATTATATAGATTGCCTTCAGAGCGGCGCGATTAGAGCTTTCCCGCCATTTTTGGAGCCGCAAGTTTACCGCTTGATGAAATAACCCCAAAAGTGCTTAATGCAATATGAACACGAGAGTGCTGATCCTTGATTGATTACTGATCAGTGATGATATGGAACACGACGAGTGAGGTTGTCGAACCGATCTCTGCGACGCAAGCTCCACCATTTTTGTTTGGTGGTTTGAATTATTTAATTATAGAGTGCCACTTGAATTCGGGGGTGCCATACAATATTTCTCTGATCTTGAAAATCATCATCCATTCATAGAACTGGTTGCCTACTGCACCACGTGTCTACTTTGACCAGGTCTCCAATGCATTCGTGGAGTGAATGTTTTCACAAGTCACCTATGTGAAAAACAAGTAACGAAATAAAATTTCAACTAAGGTACTGCAGTCCCTTATTCGGACCAAAAGCTATCTGCTTAGCTGTAACAAGTGATCAAACCCGAAATGTTAGATTAATGCAATATGCAAGCATGTATGAAAATGGAAGATGACCTGTAAGCATGTATGAAAATGGAAGATGACCTGTAAGCATGTATGAAAATGGAAGATGACCTGTTTCCGTGGCTTGCTCATGTTGAGCGAAGGGGAAGAAGTGCCACACTGATAAATGCACAGTACATAAAATACTTTTTAGCGCATTTTCTCATTTATGAAAATAATTCACTAGTGTGCTCACCATGTCCGTCTGTCCGTCCGTCTATCCGTCCGTGACCACGTTTCCGTCGACGAGAAAATGCGCTCTCTGTCAGTCACTGCAGTGAGTACTGAGATCTATATATTTTTCTTTTTCTAACCAACGTTTCTGACGAATAGTTTCATTAAATTTGGAGGTATTAGTCAGTTTTCGAACAATAGGATTTCTGGTATATTTCTGGTATTTTGAGCTAGGCAATCTGGTATTCTCGCAGAGAAAAAACCTGGCAACACTGACTCAGCAGAGGAGTTCAGTGTTCCAGCTCATGCGTGACGGGAGGGTTGTGACGTGTGCGCGTGGTCTCTGTAGCTGGTGTCTGTTTATCGCTATTCAATCCATTTCTGGCCTGTCAACTTCCGTTCTGTTTTAATCTTACAAGAAAACTGTGTTGGATTTTACATGATGGAACAGCTCAGAAGAACATTTATGATCTTGGTGCAGACGTTCATTTTGGTTTTATGTATGCCATATGTCGTCTTGTCTCACAAAGGTAAGCCAAGGTTATCATTGTTTCCTTCGTATGTAATTTCGCATATTTTTTATAATTGGATCAAGAAATTTTGTTTTGTTTGTTGACGCTGATAGTAGATTGTGATTTTCATACAAATTAAGCTCTTTTTCAAATTCTCGCCCCCTAACCTAAGATGATAATTGTCAGCAAATGTTTCTTCGGTAAGCATAACCATTTGTCATTCCAACCGAAAGCACGGCAGTTGATTCAGATAGAATAGCGCTTGCAAACTTTCCTTGATATTGTGATATCCGTCCAGTAAAGGAGTGCCTGGATTGTCCTGTTGCGACGCCCTGTAGTGCAGTGCAATACCGCGCCATGCGGACGGGCGCTGCCCGGAAAGGAGCGGTGAACTTTAACTGTAAAGCCGCCCTCTGCCCGACTCCATCGTAATTTGGATGATGGGGAACGATTATGATCATGATAATCATGATTATAAGTTATCAACTTAGTACACGGTATTGTCACTAATTTCTTGATTCATGACAATGAAGCTTTATATTTTCAAACAATGCAAAATGTCCAATGCCCACAAATCCATCTGCAAACAATATTCTACACACCCTGCAAATAATGTATTTAATGAACTCTGCACTTGACGAATCTAGTAGGTATGAAGCTTGTTCCGCCGGAGCTCATTACTTCCTTTACATGAACTTCAACTCGAAATTAAATTCTTTCTCATATCATGAAATTTAAAGAATCAGCTCCGCAGCTCGACTATTTTTTGTTACCTCGATAATCAGCATGTAATTTTGTTTACTTCCTGCTGTATTTTTTGGCACAAAGGACTTATTGTAGCGCTTTCACAGCCTACGGTAGTGCATGTTAGCAAAGCTTCATGCTAGACAACCAACACTGCACAATGAGGTAGTGCGTTGGAGTCACGAGATCAAGACAACCTTATGATAAAGGGCATGGAGCGAGTGTGGCAGCAGGCGTGGGAGGGTGTGGGAGTGGTCGCGTTATAAGCTAATGCTGTCCAGGGTCGCTGCGACATCAGGCAAGGAGAGCAGAAAGTGAAGGGAGTAATATTGAGCTCTCCTTGTGCTCGTGGAGCAATCGAGGCACGCGGTCACTTCAATCATACGTCTGTTGACCCACTCACACCTGCTGGTCTATCTCGTCCTGCACCTGTTGGCGTAAACCTGCTGCACGAGAAATGTGTGATCCGTCTCACTGATTTTGATATGAGGCTTCTCCCTATTTAAACACTGTTTCTTTGTTCTCTTATTCCTCCTTGGTATGAATTTTGGGATTAATGAGCATGCAGGCGTGGCAATCACGTCTGCATGCTCCTGATCAGTTTTTACTCACTCATGTGTATGTACGAGTTTCCTTGCTATAACGCTTATCGATCCTCACTATCACTGCGAGTAAATAGTAAACGGGTCTGTCGATTTCATTTTTCTGTTCTTGTCATCTGAATTGGTATGGTTTATTGAAAATTTTTGGTACTTTTCATCGTACGTCTCTGAGAAGCCAAAAATCTTCACCTCATATTTTCCATATGTGGTCGCTTATTATAGTTTGCCATCCAAGGCTCAAGCGACGCATTTAGGTCAACGTATCGGCGCTCGAAACACATGTGCTTTAGGGTCACTTCTCGTCTTCCATTCGAAGGTTGCAACAGCTGGCACCGATAACCAGGAAATGCTAGGCTCGCTCCAGAGAAAAACACAACCTGTTTTCAACAATTCTGACCACGACGCGCTAGAGCTTCAATTATTATCGAGCGGTACAGCTAGTCCTGACCGAAGCAAAATTGACCCTGAGATCTGGAAGCAAAATGCTCGATACCGTTTTTGGAGGATAGCGGAATATTATTCAACATAGAAGTTTCATACTTGATAAAGGAAGCTCGATTGTTAAAAATGACATAATTGCCTAAATCATAAATAACCTGGAACTAAAAACGAATAATTTGAGAAGAAACTTAACCGAATTTCGAATTCTATCATTTTGGAGACAAGCCGCATAACCATGTTTAAAAATTCAGGTATTAATGGAATAAAATAATATTCGCAAATAAATGTTAAATTAATCATTATTATTATTGACCAATAATAATAATCTCGACTTCATGCTTGCCCGATGTTTATAGTTGCCTTGAAGGCGAAGCGGAGACATCAACGCTGCGTTAGAAACTATCTAATACGCGTTTATGTGTATACATACATACACTGCTCAAGTTTCCTTTGTGGATCACCAAAACGGAATATCACTTGTTTTTGGATGGCCTAAAGTTTTTGGTGTTACATTAATATACGAGAGTTATTTCTAATTTGTTCAAAATATTAAAAATTATATTGGTCTCCGTCCATTTTTTATTGAATCTTTAATTTGAACATTCTGTATTCTTATTCATCCGTTGCAACGTTAGCGGTCAACATTTCCCAGAGCATCAGATTACGTGGAAAATTACCCGGATCTAATTTAACGTTTTCATGAAAGAGGCCAACTCTGTTCATAGTTTTCCATTTCTATGTGCGTTTTTAAGAAGTATTTGACTAGCTTTTATCCATTTCTCCTATATTTTTTGCGGTTTAAGTTTTTATCATCTGTTTGTTGATATTTAAGATGCAGGTGAGGCCAGGGTTAGCGTGTGCTTGCCATTCAAAAGCTCCATATCGACGCAACTATCGCACTGCTGGTCTCCTGCTCAGAAGGTCGCCGTATCGGCAATACCTGCAATATTGCCGTGCCTCTCTCCGCTCCTCCTAGATTATTAAAGGCTTGAATATTTCATGTGGCGGAATTTCTTTGTAATTTTATTTCTGAGATTTCATTCAAACACATCCTGGGTAGTGAGTACAAGGTAAAACTGTTTATTCTTTTGCAAATATTGCGAGAAATTTATGCACGCTATTCGTTTGACTGGCATTAAATACTGTCCTTCACATTACAGGTTAGCCAAGCTATTGTTGTAGGAATTACACCCTAGCAGGTGCGGTTTTGTTTCGAATAAATACATCAAGTCGTGGTACTCCCTACCAACATTTTCTATCAAAGTGTTCTGTCTTCTTTTGATGATTAAGAGCTTTTGATTAATCTCTATTGATTTAGGTCCAATAAATTATATAGGTATACAAAACCCTGAAAACAATCAACGTCGACCTTTGTTGCACTGCATAGGCCTGCATCATCGTGGGACAAGGCATTCGTTAGGAGTGGTAGTTAAGTGGGGAAAATAATTTTAAAACTGATAGTTATATCGACACAAAAAAGTAACTATCACAACTATAATAATGATTGTAATGATATTCGCAGCTATTATAATGTTGATAATGATGTCTGGAGAAAGTAGTTGAATTCATTAAGAGTAATGTGTGTGAATGATGATGTTATCACGCTAATTTCTTCCACACTGTGATGACACTCGCGACGGAGGACGACGTGATGTCATTAGCGAGGTACGTGATAGCGCACGGCAGCTCGCAGTCACCGTGCAGAATATAGGTATTCCTTCGCGCGATATGCATAGTGTGGCTCCATCTGACTCAATTGAGGTCGCGGCGATGGTCCGACCATGCATAACACAGGTATCTACTACTACTTGGTATCTATTTTAATACACAGTATCTTGGTATCTACTTTAATACACAGTATTAAGTAGATACCAAGTCTCCAGTGCATTGATGTGTTAAAATTGTCTGCCTATGTGCACTTTAGTGTTGGTCTGTTGAGTCTGTTGAGAGTAAATCATGGCTTGCTTATGTTTACTTGCCGCCAGTTGCAGGTCTGATTTATTTCTAATTTGCCTTCCTCTGTAGTTGCCAAGATACTAGGATTATATTATATTATATTATATTATATTATATTATATTATATTATATTATATTATATTATCGAAGATCCAGCTTCGCCGATTACTGTTCCAGCTGATGCACTATGCACTCTGCTCTGAGTTCCGCAACTTTTTCTCTGTCGACGGGTACCGAGAGATGCTAGATCAGTGCATATCCTGCATGAAATAATTATCATACTCATTTAAGTTTAGTGACTTGTAATATAATTAATGAACAACTTGCACGGTTTTAAATTTCATCTCATGACAACATTGATGCTCGTGAACGGTGAGCATTCATCTAACGATAGCTGCGTATCTCAAGCCGAAGTTCTAGTACGCGACGATAAATTCCTGTCTCAAAGTTTACACATGCCACTTCGCGTGTTAATTGTGCAAGGTTCATAAAAGTTTCACTCGCATTCTTAACCTGCCTTAAGACTTGTTCGATTCATAAAATGTATGATAATTTGTCTTTTTTCCATGCACGTTTTTAGTGAGAATATCGAAGCCCGGCTTTCGTATAGCAGTAAAAAGTAGCAGTTGAGGCATTTTTATTACGCGTGTGTCTAGCTCTGCATGGAATTAACTTAGGAGCGAAAGTTGCTCCTAATGAGCCCTGTAATATCTTTTGCTTCACAGACATGTATTGTTCAGCCGCGTTTAATTCATGTCTGCCGTGTTTAATAAGCAAGGTAGCTTATCCTGATGCCGAGTTCCGGTTCACGCAAGAAATGCACACTTTTTTCCCTGCTGTATATGTCGAGTCAGTTGCTAGCAATTATAAGCGAAAAAAATTAAGCTGTGGCGACCGGATCGGTATCTTAGCAATTTTTGAGCCAGTGTTTATTTGGCTTGATTTGCTTAGCAGTCGTTGAGCGTGTGGCTGTCGTAATAATCAGAGATACCATTTTTTACTTGCTGAAATGTGCAGCTGTTCGTTAATAAATCATATTAATCGAATCATATTCAGGATGCGTACATCGCAGTAATATTTTTGGTTGTTATTAGAACTACCGCTATTCAATTGACCTTTTTCATTAGCATTTTATACATCTCTTTATTTTGTTTTGATTGTTTTGTTTTGTAGAGAAGTTTGTCTTCAAGGACAGAGGTTCGTTGTCTCATAGCAATTATTTTTATCTTGAACATCCGTCTTGACTAGAATAACTGCTTTGCACTTCCGTGGACCTCGATAGCGTGCACGCGCTGCCGACGATATATCAGGACAACGCAGTTTTTTTGCATTCGAGCAAACATCAGGTCTAGCTAGGAGAGCATGCACTGTCATCTGAAGAGAGAAAAAATGTCTATCACTCATGCATCAGCATGCAAGTCGGGCGATGCTCCCTAGCCGTGCGAGTTAACGAATTCGTTCAGGATATTGCATTAAGTTCCTATTTACTTGCTCATAACTTCATCAATCGTAGCTAGTTAGCCAATATGAAAATTTTGACGAGTTTTCAGGTACTTCCTTTCGTGCCTTGAATTTGTTTACTTATTGGATTCAATCGATATGATATTATAAGTGAAGTTCGAACAAAAAGTTACATATGTAATTATATCTCAAGTCCCTTTTTTAGCTGTTGGTTTGATTATTGGATTACCAACCTAGACACGACTGAAACTCCACCCGGACTGCGTGATGCGAAGAGTAACAAACGTGCTGGCAAAGCAAATTCAAAACTTACTACGGGTTTCATTCTGCGTTGACTTAGTCAGAAAACTTAATGACATCCATAAATGCGAGAATTGTTTCCTTTCGCTGCTTCTCGAGTCTGTTCGGTCTGTAAGCATTTTCCAAATGTTCCCAAGCAACGCTACGACTGCGCGAGACCGTGAAGACGCTTGTTCCATGTTTGGTCCGTTGCTTTGAGTTTCTCCCGTTAGATCTTCTTGCAGTGGCCGAGTCTCGACAAAAACTGGTGTAGTTCTTGCACCTCTGTCATCCATCGATCGATTGGCTATCGTTCTTGTGGCCAAACACTTCATTTTTAGTCTGTCAAAACACGACCGAATGCTGCGCACGCCCCGACATGCTCGGCTGCCTAAATGACAGTATTTTAGTGCTGGCCCGTGAGCTACACAACCGGTACAGAAGCTCGCTACCAACAGGAACCTGAAATCATTTGCAACATCTTGTATAAACATTGCAGTGGCTATTCAAGTTACCTTCAATCTCTCAATCATTCAAGTTACCTTTAAACTCATTTTAAGTTCCAAACAAATATGATAATTTTCTGGGGCGGTTGGCACGGTAAGATATGCGGTCCAATATTTTCCTTCTTCGGAGGCTCCTCGTATTTCCATTCAATAATTATATACTTTCAACATAAAAAATTGCGACTGCCGGCTGCAAAAGGTACAAAAATTTTAAAACGGTTTGCTTTGCAATGTATGTACCCTATATAAAAAACTTAATTGGCATGATTTTTAAAAATTATATTAGGAATTTTATTCCTGAAATATAAATATATTTCAATATAAGGGTCCTCTGATCGGTTACTGAAGGACAATTTGCAATATGTTGTGTTTTTTTTTTCAAAACGGTAAGGCCTTCAATATTTGCGAGTTACGCCGTTATTTAGAACTGGTCGGTAAGGCTCATTACACGCGCTCGTGGTTTTGTTGGTGGTCAGAGCAACAGCCACTGTGATCGAAAAATTGATGAGCCATTGCCTTGCACATTCATTATATGGACAACAAATTCCTGACGTTCTTGTTTCCTGTCGTCCGAATTTCACTCACTCGTTGACTGCCATTATCAATATTTATTCTGTTCTTCCTGTTATTGTAATGTTGATCGTAATTTTAATGTTAAAAGTTTGTTTTTTTTTTCTGTAGCTTTCTCATTGTTCCTAAAAATAATAGGATACATTTTGCTCTCACAATCTTTTCTATTATTTGAATCGACATATCCCGAATGTTTTACGAGTGCATAATTTTCCATAGCGCTAATATGTCAATGCGCACAGGAGCGAAAATTATTACACAGAGGGACTGGTGTGTTGAGAACATTTCGTGGGACTGCGAGGTAGCATGGATGCTAAACTTTCACAGGCCGCTCGCCTAACTGTCGTCACTGCTTAATTCTACTCATGATGTGCGCACGCGTAATCTCGGCAGCGCGAGGCTGCATTCACGCGCATTTCTTGATAGAAAGAAATTACACCGCGACACCTAACAAGTTAAGCCCCTAAAACTGCCGTAGACATTCTGAAATTCTCATGGGAGTTCTGTATTAAACTGACATTAAATATTTGCGCTCCGTGTGTAATCTTCATATTGTAGAGGATTACAAGATAAAGTTAAAGTTATTAAATAACTCTGTAGTTTTATAGAAAATAATTTTCAAATGCAATATGTTTTATTTGTTTGCATACCATTTACTTTAATCCGCTACACCACAGGTTTTAATTATATTCTCTGGATTCCGAATTTCTTAGGGGACTTAACTACGTAAAACCTTTTTACGGGATTAATTAAGCCAGGGCTCACTTGCTATACATCGCAGCAATCCTCATAAACAGCATAAACAATAAATATTTCACGCATTTTGAGATAGTTCTCTCGATAGGCTAGTCTTTTTTATATGCCTGCAGCATTGCCTTTTTCTCGACGCAGGATATTGCTTTAGCAATGCCATGCAACCAGTGGAGCTGGAGCTACGTCGGCTTGCCTTATGGTGGGAAACTACGACTCACTGATTCATCGGAACTCGCATCTTTGTTGGCCAAACCACTGCCCTGAACCGAGTCCGTTGCATGACTTCAAAGCGGCGTTACTGCAGGACCGAAGAGCAGCAGACATTCCATCTTGTGCTCGCTCAAGCCATCGAAAATGTTTGCCTCTTCTGTACTTCTGTATAAACCTGGATCTGCTTGGGCCATTAGGCGATGTTCGGGCAAACATGAGCTGGTATGCATGATAATAGATCCTTGCATGTGTTATGGCATGAAATTGTTCGAATGTTTATTCGTACCATAACATTCGCGTAACGTTCTTCTAGAAATTTCGCGATTGTTTTCTCGATTGGCTCATTCAATTTAGTTAGCTGCCGCATTTTTTTTTATCTCAAACCTTTCATCTCCCGTCCAAGCTATTCTTCATTTTCATCTTTAAGTGTTAATGCCATTACCTATTATAACGTCACTTATTCTGCAATTACATTATCCTCAAATTTTGTTAGAATAGACGCTTTATAAAATTCAATTGTTTTACACGATAATTGATCATCACCCTAACCACATACTTACAATAGTGCTATGAATTTTTCAAAACTAGTTTTTTGTTAGTTTACATTTCTTACTTTCATTCTAAGATATACGAGTCATACGGCAAAATGACTTATGGAGCGGCATGAAGCCCTACGCCATGAACGCCTGCAGTGACGAGGTCGGGCGCAATTAAAGTGCAGTCCTGCGGTGATTGTGAGCGCCGTTCAACAAATATTATTCCAAGGGAATGTCGCTCACGGCGCCTGCAGTTCATGAAGCAGGGGACGAAATTCGTCGTCAAGGCCTCAGCTTATAAAGAACTGCCGCTGGACGACGAATGTCAGGCTTACCGGAAGCGTTTCTTCTATATGAGGGTTTTCACTTTCACGTTACTCCAGTGGGTAAATTAGAGCTATTTCAGTTGCGTATCCAGACGAGAATATTATGGAAACAACTCGGGAAATTACGACTTTCTACTTTCATCAGAGAGAGTTACTTGATTACATAAACTCATCGACTACATTAACTGAACTTGCATCATCAAATTTGGCAATCGTACTAATGTTCGCTAGCGAACCCGTTCGAAATAATTACAGCAATGAAAGTGGAATCCACGGTTGCGAAATTTCCCTGAAATGACGTACATAGCAAGCGACGAGCGCGGTGCGAAATTTTCTTCCTCCAAATTGACATGATTTCTCAGTAACTGAGCATTTTTGGCTAAAGCGTATAGTTTAACTGCGTTATTTCCATCTCGTTTGGCGTTTTCTAAACTTGGCGCAAGAGAACTACATGTAGTTAGCTTTCATCATCGCCGCTCTGTGGTTAATGTGATGCGTACAGCAGCAATTGCATGTTGCCTAGAGCATTGCTTCAATTCAGTAGGATATGATGTTTTCATGGCTGGTGTGATGGCTGCTAATGATGTTTATATTCTTGGTGTGATGGCTGCTAATGATGTTTATATTCTTGGTGTGATGGCTGCTAATGATGTTTATATTCTTGGTGTGATGGCTGCTTATGATGTTTATATTCTTGGTGTGATGGCTGCTAATGATGTTTATATTCTTGGTGTGATGGCTGCTTATGATGTTTATATTCTTGGTGTGATGGCTGCTTATGATGTTTATATTCTTGGTGTGATGGCTGCTTATGATGTTTATATTATTGGTGTGATGGCTGCTTATGATGTTTATACGAGAATCACTTAACTATATTTTTTAAGTTATATTCCTGGCTTTAATTTATGCAGGGTTGAACGCGTAGCCCATGAATAAATTTTGCCTCCATGCGTACAAAATGGTTTGGTTGAATTAAAATTAATGGCTAACTTTATTCAGCTAATTTTGAACATTTAATCCCCATTTTCACTTACGTGAAGATAAGAATTAAAATTAAATTAAATCTTCACTTAGATGAAGATAGGATATGATAAATGGTGAATGGCACATCAATGATAACTAATTATTTACTTCCTACTTCACTTTTTACTGAGATTATATTGGCGCAAGTTAAGCCGTGAAAAATATTACACCTGCTTATTGTTCGTAAGTTGTGCGTCGAGCAAGAAAATAACGCGAGGCGATCAATTGTTTTCTTCTTGTGACATCTATCGTGCCTGAGGCTTGATCGCGAGAAAACATTTTTTGCCTCAGCGTCGGTAGTCAAAAAAGATATATCATATCCTGTGAAATGAACTGGTGTTTCGCGAAGGAAGCGTTAAGATAAGTGGCTAAAATTATAGTAAACAGCAGTGAACATCTCGCATCGCTGTTGAGAGAACTGGAAACTGTAATTATTGCACTCATCAAAGGAACTGGCAATTTGGAGCCAAGTGGAAGGATGACCTCGCTTCTAGTCAACATTGTAGGTGTTGCTTCCTCAGGCCAGAAGCGTTCGTAATGTATAAGAAATGCTCATTGTTGTAGAGAACATACATGTGCAAGCTTTGTGTGGCCACCGAAAAATGAACGACATTTTAATGATGTTGAACATGATCTTACCTTCCCGTGAGCGACACAACGCCAACCATCATGCAATTATCAAATTTATTTTTTTTTTCGAGTCCTGCATGTGAATTGAAAAGCCATTTGCTATCGTGTTCCTATGTTTAAATTGGTTTCCAAACGATATCTTTTGTTTCAGATTCTGAAAATTGTGAAGAAATATAGTTTTGTTCTCTAGTAATGTCTTCCCTTTTATTTCTTATATACATACTTGCAGGGAGCCCGGTTGCACGGCCTTGATCTATATTTTACATATATGATCTAACAGATCTTTGCCTTGATTTAAGCAACCTGGCGTAGCACGGCAAATATCATGGCTAACATAAATATGCTATTTTGTTTGGAATGAAGACAAAATATTACAGAAAATGAATACATAATAGCGCAGTTAATAACAAATATTCAAAACAACCATGAAAAAATATACTAAACAATAAAGAAAATATATTCCACACAAAAAATTGTGAAACAATAAAGAGTAACTAGCCAAACCATTAAGGGGACCGGCTACCCTCCGGAAAAACTTCTACAGTTATTATCCGATCATCATGAAACTTCACATGCATACGTAAAATGTAAAAATAAGAACATTTTGCTTCTATGAATTTTTCGAAAAATTTATAAAAAACGTGAAATTCATAGAAAACGGCTAAAAAGGGGTACTTTAGAAAATCTATCTCCTCCTACAAATATCATCCTACAACATCGAGACACGTATCATTCGGTTCGTAAGGACGATACCTAAAAATTTGATGATCACTTTTTTCATTTTCCCCTTAGTTTTTTTTATGCGCGTTTTATCCCCTTTTTCTCATGTTTCCCCCCTCCCCCCCTTCTCCCCCATATAAAAAACGAACCAGACAGAAATTCAAAAAAATGATCATCAAATTTTTAGGTAATTTCCTTACGAATCGAATGGTGTATGTCTCATTGCTGTAGCTTGAAAACTGTAGGAGGAGATAGGTTTTACGTGACAATAAGTTGAACTTTTCAGGACGGCGCGACAAAGTCCCGTGCGCCTCGAAATAGGCACTCAATGTAGCATGGATACCAAACTACAGGCTTCTGTAGCTTAATCCACTCAAGGATGCTAGCAGCAACTTGTAGCGCACCTCTACGTACAATGTTAGGAGGGTAACTGAGCTCAGATGCCAGATACACCAAGATATGTAGTCTTGCCGCACTAATTTTCTTAGGTCTATTTAGTTAAGGAACTCCACCCCCCGCCCCCCATTAAAGCCCGGCCATCTGCGTCAATATTGCCGTACATAGATCGCAGTAGTATCGTTGGAAAGCTCAGAATGTCAGCTTTAAGACGAGACTAAGCATGTAACTGCAGCACAACTCAAGTAGAAACTATATTCAAAGATTTCAGCAGCTAATTACTTTATATCTAATTACTTAAAGAACTCTCTCACCCGCTTCCCTTTAAAGAAACGTCCTGAACGTAAATATTGGCGTTCAGCGATGGCAGTGGTACCATTGGAAAGAGCAGAATTCCAGCTTTCAGATGAGCACAAAAACCGAAAAACGCCATAATTGAAAATTTTAGGGTAGCCGGTCCCCTTAAGGAATATATTGTCAATACAAAAAAAAACTAAGTAACCAAGACAATAAAATTAAATTTCAATACCATAGGGACTAAATAGCCAGGACTATTAACATCAAGTGCCTAAAGAATTAAGACTGAATATTTAGTACTGTAAAGACTATAAGTGACTTAGACAATACATACTACGCAGCTAAAACAGTGCAGAATATGTGGCTGATACAATAAATACAGTAAGCAATACAATAAATATCAAATAACAATACAATAAAGGCTATATAGCCAATACAATTTAGAATAGGTAGCCCTGACAAAAGCGCAAAGTAGCCAAGACAACAGAGAACAATTAACCATGGCAATAAAGACTGAATAGCGCATTGTTCAGAAACCAGCGTGCACCATAACATGCCCCTACTGGGGAGTATCTTTGGCACTCCTATGTGACTCTTCCCTTCCAATGCCAACATAAAACATCTAAAAGCTGAATTATTATTTGAAAGATAAATATTGTGCTAGCAGACACGTGTGGTTTATATCTGTTAACATGTTTTTTAATTTTTTTTATATTTTCTGTAATTTATTTGCGGCCAACTTACAGATAACAGATACAAGATACAGATAAAAATTTAGTGAGTGATCTAGCGGTGTTCAATTTTTATGATATATATCATATTGTTTCCTAATTGTATTTTTACTATTTCTAACAATGAAGGCGTGTTAAAATCTTTGTCTATATAAGAGCAGTCATTCTGCTCACATGAAGTCATCGCTGACCTTGACTGCATGAACGACGTTAAATTACCGCGGCCATGACGCAGCTCAGCGGCCGTCCTTGAGCAACTGTTCCGGGCTTATTAAAAACAAATAACGTTTATAATAACTTTACGCAATTATAATAACTATACGCAATATACGTAATTACATTTTAGGGTGCAGGAGAAGAATTAGTAAATTTCTGGCTATTAGAATATGAAAACCTGTAACAAATTAGGATATTCAACTATAGCCAAAATATTTCAATCTAAATTGTCCATTACCTTCTTTTTATCAAGATCGATTAGAACGCACTATTTCAATTGGTCACGAGCACTCAGATATTAACTTCTTTGCCTGACTGCTTCACCATTCACAACTAATATTTCTGTGCATCTGGCTTAAATTGTTTGATTAATTAATTATTAGAAAGGCCACTAATCACACTTGTTATTTAAACCCTATACTCTGATGATGCTAACTGGAGCTTAATACTGAGCCTCATTTAGATGCAGACTATAAATGTCGTGTGTATATGAACCAACCTCAACCATTAACACATGGTTAACACCAGAGACATTCTATCATGCGACGTCGAACGTAAACTTTCGATGCTATAATCCTTTCATAGCCAGACCTCCTGAATGTGTCACGCTCGTCTTGGTACAATCGGTCACAATATATACAATAGGACTCGGTAACTTTCTACGGCATGACACGGACTATACCGCGATACGCACGCCACTGTAATATTGGTGCGTGCCTGGTAAATGATCCAGTGATGTCTTAGAGAAGAACTAAAGCTGACTATTATTTGTACGCACATGGTAAACGGGGCTCGTTACATTATTCTTGGGCTTGGATATCTCTAACATTATGGTGTTCCCAATGCTAAAAATTTTTTCGTAAGTAAATAAATGTCTTTGGACCACATCTCAATGTTACAATATATTATTCAATGATAAATGTTATTGTGACCGCTCCTAAATTAATGTCAATAAATTATTAAAAATTACATTTTTTTAAACCACATCTCAATGATGAAAAATACTTCACTATAGTATAACTGTTTATTTGACAAAATTGTCTTATTGATTATAAGGCAATGTGTGATTAAAAACAATATTGCTATCGAGTTAGACAAGTTAACCAACAATTAGCTAGTCAAAACTGTAAAGTAGTGTCCTTTTTAAGAATATACCATACCATTCATCAATACATTTTAATAGAAAATACCTATGATTTTCCATTTTTTCACTACAAACGAATGTCACAGCGATTAATTCAAAGTTTTTTTTTTTCAGAATTGTTCTGCCATCCTACATTTTATTGCGAACTGACTTATTAGGCATTGCTTGCGATCGAAATCTGTCGTCAGACGCACGATTTATAATCTTAAAACTTCACACACAATTCAGAGAAGAACCTGCATCGACATGCCTGCTTTAACATTCCCTGACTGAATGACGCAAGCATCAGAAGAGGCAATCGCTTCGTGCCCAGACGATTTAAATTTAACGGAAGCTCCAAATGTCTAGGAAATTCACCGATTTAGTTTATATTCCTCGTAGAAGATAATTTCTCTTTAATTGTGTAAAATCTCATGTACCTACTGTAGCAATGTGGAAACTATATAAACAAATAGCAAACAAGATTGCACATTGCGCACGATCACTTTAATTATAATAATTATACACTTTAATTCATTAATATTCATTATTAATTCGCTAATTTATGATAATTATCTTGTAGAATCATGCATTTACATATTTCTTAATGGACACAGCATATGAGATCAAATACAAATGAACGTTCGCTCGCATTACAGATGCGAAGGTGTAGGTGTTCAAGGAATCTCGAGCTCTCGACCAAGCAGCTTTGAGTATTAGCTCCAATTACCTAGAAGCTAATAATTACACTGAACCTTAATCAATCAGTTTATCTATCATTTTCTTGATTATCAAATCAGTTCCTTGCAGTTTTCTTGATTATCAAATCAGTTCCTTGCAGTTTCATTTATCAATGATCCCATCAAGCCGTTACGGGACTTGGACTCCCAACACGAAAATGTTTCGAAGATGTCAGACGCACGAAATGTTTGAAGCTGCAGCAAATCAACTCTATTGCCTTATTCAGAGTATTTAGAAAGCTAAATGCTCACAATAAAAATAAATACCCTTTTTAGAAGTTTCTGATACTTTAAAAATATGTCAGAAAACTTTTTAAGTAAGAAAATGAACACATATTTCCCATTATAATTTACTTACTAATAGTAAATAAATAATATAATATATAATATAAACTAATATAATAATATAATATAATAGTATAAATATAATATAATATAACTAATAATACTAATACTAATAGTATTGTGAAGACTTGAGGCTTAAGGTTAACACGTATCCTTTTTACAGGTCATGAAGTTCAATGTCAGCGGTCACTGTAGACTGACACGTTTGGAGAACTCCCAAACTGGCCACGGATTTTCCTTTTTTCTCAATAATGATGCGATGCAGCTTAGGTGTTTTTCACGTCGTGCTAATACTCATATGATTCTTCGAGAGTGTCGTGTTTCAATGAAGGGTTTCTTAAAAAAAGTTGGCAATTAACTTCAATTATTATTTTTGTATTGAATGTTTGCTCTGAGAAGATCATTAATTAAAAATTTTTTATAATCACATTCCACCCACCGACACAGAAAATGGAATTCCCACAGGAAACGAGTCACCACCTATAAAAATCAATGCCCAGCAGAAAATTGTAATATTGAATGATTTTCAGAATTTGAATAAGGCGTTAATGGTAGGGAGTTGGAAAAAAGGCGTTGTTCTTGATTAAGACAAGTAGGAGGCCGGACTGTTGGCAGGCTAGACCGTGGCCGACTTGCAAGACCCTATAACTATACGGGTTTCAGACGCAAGTTCTTCACAATGCACAACTTGCGGTAATTGTACAACTGCGATAATTTCACGTTTGCGTTGCGACCAGGAAATACCCGCCAAACAATCGAAACAGTGTTAAAATAAATATAATTAAGATTTATTAACATCTGCAGAACTAGCGCGTACGTGGGCATCACATTAAACTTCGTTTCTTGATCAGCAGGCTTGTCGGTGGTACCCGCCAAAGCATCGAAACAGTGTTCAAGAAAATATCATTAAGATTTATTAACATCTGAAGAACTAGCGCGTACGTGGGCACCACAATTAATCTTCGTGTTCTTGAGCAGAAGGCGTGTCGGTGGTATGCAGCAGGGAGCTGATGGTTCTGGAGGTGCCGGCCGCCGGTGTGGAGGGCGTCAAGCTGGACAAGTGGTTCGCCATGCCAGGCTGTCAGTTTGTGCGCACTGACGACAGCTTCACGCTCACCCTGCGCCTCGCTGACACTCCCTGCGGCATCACGCGCGTCACCAACACACTTACGGTAGGCAGAACGGCAGCTGCACACTCGATCCTGTGTGGATCAGGTCATGAAATTAACTAATTATCCTTGCATAAACCTCATTCTATACTTATTGTCCATAGTCGAGAAAATTTTTATATGTGAATTCGTAATAATCTATCTAGCGATCAATTCTAAGCGCGTATTTACAACCAAGGCATTAAAAGTCACCAAACTTATGACTTGATTTAAATTTTCGCCACTATAGTGATTATCCAACGTCTTTTACAATTATTGCGCACCTCTCTTCATTTGAATATTAGGTTGAAAACTAATCAATAATTCAACGGAAATATAACCGTTCCTTCATTCCCTACTGATATTCGCCCTTGCATGCTCGCAAACCTGCAAAATTTACTGCTTTCTGCCTTTTTCTTGCATGAGTGGGCCTGACATTGTATTTTACGACAAAGAAGTTGCTATGTGCCAACTGCAACACAGTAGCAAGAACGTTTTTATCAAAACCCATAAGAATCAATCCTACTCACCATGTTTGGACAGGCGATGTCGCTGTACTACCAAAAGCTGAGGATTTTCAACAGCGACGGCAGTCGGGAGCACCTGATGGTGAAGTGCGCGCCCTCGCCCGGCAACAGCACCCACAACATCGTCAGGAGGGACCTGCCACCAGAGTTTGTCGAGCCTGAGTCAGTACCTTAACATATCATAGTAGTCCATAGTAATATCGGTCTTGAAGAATAGGTTGGGTTGGCCTGTCGCCGGTTCTTATAATGTGCTTGACTTGTCTCTTGGAGATCTGGGAACTGGCCTGCAGATCTATACAAAACTGACGTTGGAGCTAAATAGCTCACCGTATGCGGTGTTGTTCTTAACTTGCCGATAAAGCAGTACCAGAGAAAACAAAATTACAAAATGTGAGCGTTCAAAAATGCAAAAAATATATTTTTATTATTTTGCAGGAAAAAGATTAATTTTTATTTAGTCGTTGGTGTCTTCTGTAGCGAGCCTTGCGGTAGGACATTCTCGGACAATGTTTGTGACACTCACACGACACTCACGAGGTTCTCAGTGTGGTTCTAGGACATTTTAATTTAAACATGACCTATTTACCTCCGAAATATTTGAAAAGTAAATTTTGTAACAAATATTTTGCGCTGTTCCCTCTAATTATGCTACTCTCCGGCAACATAACTTTCAAATGAAATTGGACGTAAACTATTGTTTGTAGCAACCTGCGAACGTTTGTACGCAACAGTTTGAACATTTTAAAGTAGTCGTACGTGGCGGCAACCATCAGTGCAAGTCATTTTGTGCTAACTAGCAAGATATCCTTTTTGGGAATATTGCTCCTGTTACTCATGTCAGGCGGTAGAGGTTTAAGGGCTATTATTCGCGAGTAGATTTTCCTGTGTCTCGTGAACGTATTTACGTGAAGTGTAAAGAGCAGTGTTACCGGCAGTTACATCGAGATAACGTCAGAGGTGACGGGCAGCGCCCCAGTGCCCATCCTGGGCGTGAGTGTGCGTCAGGAGAACAACCTCGTGGACGGCGCCATAGACGTGGCGCCCGGCACGCCCCTCTCCATGGAGGTGAGGGAGAGGGCGGCACCGAGGTCATCTTGATACACGCTTAAGCAGACGTTTTTTATTTACCGGTGCAATTTTAGCAGTACACACGCGGGCGTAAGACGTCAAATTCTACGCCGCGTTAAAAACCGTCGTGTGTGAACAGCAGTGCACATTTCGTATGTCCGCTAAGGTTCGGTGGTAAATACCGTCGGACGCTGGCGGTATTTACCGCCCTGTGTAAAGGGGCTTTAGCGTTGAGCTTAGTTTGTGAGGCCCGGATAGGACCATCGCTGTGTAGGGCGGGCTTATTGAAGCTGTTTGAAAGGGTTAAAGGGTTACCTTTTACTGTTGTATTTCGTATTTATTGCGTTCAAAACTTTTTGGTAGCTTAGCTAGATTATACTCCTAATATTTTATTTATTACAACCTCCAGCTACTCGTATATATAATAACTTTTAAATAAGAGTAATTTTGGTGTCACCTCAGGCCTGCTGTTCGTTGTAATGTAGGTTTCAAGAAATACGGTCCCATTTCAGTCGCGTGTTCTGCTGCTCAGATGATGGCGCCTACTTAGTTCACTTTTAGCCTCTGTTTGCTGACAAAGGGCAGTGCCTGATGTATTTGTGAAACCTCGATATTTTATCCAAACCTAGCATATTCAAAGAAGTACAAGTGAAGAAGCATTTGCATTTACCTAGAACAATTTTAAACAAGGTTTGCTTACGGAAAAATTAAAACGCGCTACGTTTAGTGTGCTCCACGAAATCGAAAATGGACGTTGATTTTCGCCTCTAGAGTTTAGTTGCCTGACCTATTTCTATTTAGTTATCGGACGTTCTATTTTGGAAATTTATTACCGTACGCCTCATATATATTCTTCAGTAAAATTTGACGGTCTTTCGTATTAGTGCGCGTTGAAATAAAATAGATAAAGCGCATTCCGTGCCTTGAATTTGTTTTAATTGTGTTTGTTCACCGTGGTTGAGGTCTTCTTGGACGAGGGCTCGGCAGGCACCTACGGCATCTTGGTGAGCTACCTCGAGGTCACCAATAACGCTCAGAAGAAGGAAGCCATCGTCTATAACGGGTTAGTCTAAATTTTAATATCAATCACATACCATGTCCAACGGTAAGATAGTGGTTGCCATGCTTTTGTGGTCATTCTCCAATGTCAATTAGTGTGAATTTTTTCCAAACGTTCCTGTGGGGCCAACAAAAATATCGATAAATCACTAACCAATTTAATTTAATTGAACATGCATGGTGTGACAAGCTACATACAATGTCTGTCGGTAAGATAGTAGTGGTTGCCATGCTTCTGTGGTCATTCTCCAATTGCAACTAGTTCGAAAATTTTCCGCCTGTCCGCGCGGTGTCAAAAAAATATCGTATTAATCTTGCATATGGTGTCACAAGTTCTGTTGAAAGCATTCAAATCAATGACATCAAATAAAACGAAGTTCTGGAAGTAGAATATGACGCTATGACACTCTATCACCTAAAAGAAAAATTCGAGAAAAATTCAAAGAATTTTTTGAATTTCGTGGGTATTTCGCCAGGATTATTGAATCTGCTCCGTACTAAATATTTGTGAATGTTTAATCAATTGCCTGATGTTTTCCGACATTTGTGTGGAAACAACAACACGTATATAGTACGCAACGTATAGCAAAAAGTAGCTTTACTTAGAGCATGGGAGATTACGTCCACTTCTGAACAATGCACGGAAGTGGGATGAGAACTTATAATGTCAGTATTATATAGAGAGAGCAACATTTTTTAAATTACATGTGTGCCCTCAAGACACGACAGAACCTGGCGAAAAAGCTATCTGTGTCCCCAATACGCAATAATAAGACGTTTGTTTGATTACCTGCTATTAACCTCACGTTATTCGTATATGCATCATCATACGTCATGTCGTCATGCCATGCATGAAATTTCTTGGTCGTCATTGTAAATGAAAGTTTTCTGTTTCAGCTGCACCATCGACCCAAGTCTCTTCGAGAATTTCGTAACGAAGAGCGGCGACTTCTTGTCTGCCAAGTTCAGAGCCTTCAAGTTCCCGGAGTCCAACTACGTGCTCTTCAGAGGCACGGTCGACGTCTGCCTCGACAAATGTGAAGGGGTCAGTAGATCACCACTTAAGTTTTGATCACATCGAGGAGATTAATTTATCTGGAAAAATAATAGTATAAATTTCGCGAATTTCAACAGCCCACACCAGGTATATTTATTTAAAAGGCCGCACCACGCATATTTATTCTTCTGCGCCGACAACACTACTCTATGTTATGCTATGCTATAAGCTATCAATAACGTAACACCAGTTATCATTCAATCATATCAAACGTAACGGGGATTTCATCTCACCTACAGATTTACACGAAACTATATTTGGACTTCCCTCGTCTCCCGTAGATCGCCATTTCAAAATCAAATGGAAATGTAAATGTGCGAAAAAGTACATATTTTTCTCGAATATACCTATAAGTATACAGAAAATTGCTGTAAAAAATGATTGATCGTCTTCTTCGCTACAGCACCATTTCAGGAGTAATTAAGGGCCATTTCACTTCGTCTCATGTCCATATATATGAAACAATTCATGTCCATTTGATCAATAATTCGCAGCGACCTGACCAATCCAGCGTCCTTATACATCGTGCAGCGAACTTGCGGTCCACGTCGGTTCGCCTGCGTTTCCTTTATATTTGTCTCATTCAAGCGAACATTACAGCACCAAACTGTAGTACGTCTGAGTATGGGTGCTATAATAAATGCCTGTAACTTTTTATAGTTGATGCAGAGTTATGTATGGTTCTGTTGTTAAAGTCTCGTTAGCTGGAGATCCTTCAAATGAATTTGTTATTTTCGTTCAGAGTTTTTCAATAATTTGTCTAAAATATACGTGTGTATGCCATATTTATTATATTTTTTTCTGCTTTCACTGATTTTTTGTTTGAAGTTTGAATTAATATTGAGTCTGTAGGCGCAATGCTTTATCTACTGACAGGATCTCTAGCTATCGTCTTGTTGGGTAGGTACGAATAACATCGACTCTGGTTGATAAATTAAAATAATTGCTAAAGTTACTAGAAATTCTAATGCGTCGCTGGCAGATCACGTGCAGTGACGGCGAGATCGGCTTCGGTCGGCGTCGGCGCAGCGTCTTCAGCAGCGCGCCCGCCACCAACAAACTCTTCGAGGTCACCATGACAACCTTCATCAAGTTCTCAGAGGAGTTCACCCACCAGGGTTAGAATTAAATTCTTTTATGTGAACATGCTTCTAAATAGTGTCATAACATAACATAACATAGTGATCTCGGCGCTGCAGTGTAGGCCTGATGTGGCCTGTTGCCGATTCTTTTCCTTTTCGTGCCTTGTTCACAGATCTAAACTCGTGTCATTTGACCGGATCTTTTCATGACTGGCGATCGTTTCAAGTAGTTACTCGACTACCACCGGGTTCGATATGGTGCTAGGCATTTCAAATCTGAACATACTCTGCCAGCCACGCGACGTTAACGTTTTTTGAGCCGATCGTGCAACAGTTGCGTAACGACAATTCAGCCACCCCAAATTGTGCTCGAGCAATCAAACATAGTCGAGTTCATATATGTAGGGAGAACATATTTCACTTACAGTCCTTGATTAAGCAAAATTAATTTAGGCAAATAAGGTTTACATCTTGACTGATTATTATAAATCGCTCTTCCTAATTGTTCACTTCCAACGTTTCAAAGTCGCTGCTAAATGCGCATGGTCCTGACTCAATTCCGTCTCCTTTGTTTCATGCAAAAATGAACTAGAATTTTCATTATTGTGTACCTGGAATAATTTGAGGTATTTTCCGTGGTGTGTAACACGCATTGACAAATCGCAAATCAATTTCGCCGCACTAATTTACGTTGCCGATGTTTCTTTAGACGTGCCTTGGTTTGAAACTTGCAACCAAGTTCTCCCTTATTGACATCAAATAACTCATTATTGACATCAAATAACTCCTTATTGGCATCAAACAACTCATTATTGATATCAGATAACTCATATAAAAGTATATGAGTTATTGTTTCTAATGTATAACACACGTACATCAATTGCTGTCTCAACCCCAGGCGTGCTTGGGTCGAGACGCGAGCCTGAGACGCTCCTGGCCGGCGGGGGCGGCGTCGCCCCCATCAGCAGACGTTCCTCCGACAGCCCTCCTTCTGTGATGTTCAGTGCCGCCCCTGCAACTGGCGTCGCGTCCTTCGTCGTCCCTCTCATGTCCTTCTTACTCGTCAAGACTTTAGCTCTTAACGCTCGCGTATGATGTGTTTATTGTACGAGGACCGCTCTGTTCTCAGTCTGTAGCGGGCAGAACAAAGATATTGTAGCTTGCGATAAAAATAACTTGCTGCTGTTGTACTCGCAAACGCTCTGGCGGTGAGATCACAAAACATCAACTTCTAATTTTACTCGGCGTAATTGATTATAAAGATGGCAAGCAATTATCTATAGGCCAGACTCACTCTGGATGAGAGTTCGCCTCGTGCCGGAGTCTAATTCTTTGATTGCAATATTTCTGATCGCTTCACTCACAAGATGACGGAATTTTTCGCTGCTTATATCTTTTTTCGTCAAAGACTCATCAGAAACTAGATGTGATAATATTAAAGATAATCTCACTAACAACAGAAAATTTCGCTCTCATTCTTCGACAAAATCAACGATATTTTATCCCCTGTCTTTGTAAACCCATTCCAGTGGAGTAGGCATTGTGGGCCTCACGGCACTTGACCGAGACGAGACACACATACTCCCTCTGTCAATAATGCACCCCAGAATAATATGAGTTAATTGCGTGGTAGATCGTTATTAGAGTTATTATTACCCACGACAGCAACCTGACAAAAGCTCTAGTAAAAGTCTTCCGCACCCTGTAGATTAATTAAATGTGTTGTACACTCCAAGACTGGAGTCACACTCGGAGTGTGGCCAGACTGGAGTCACACTCAGAGTGTGGCCAGGATGGAGTCACACTCGGAGTGTGGCCAGGATGGAGTCACACTTCGGAGTGTGGCCAGACTGGAGTCACACTCGGAGTGTGGCCAGACTGGAGTCACACTCAGAGTGTGGCCAGGATGGAGTCACACTCGGAGTGTGGTCAGGCTGGAGTCACACTCGGAGTGTGGCCAGGCTGGAGTCACACTCGGAGTGTGGCCAGGCTGGAGTCACACTCGAAGTGTCGCGAGTCACGCTCGGAGTGTGGCCAGGATGCTGTTGCTACTCACGCTGGCATGAGTTGTTGTATGTATTTTTCCTAGGTGTACTGGAAGTGTCCAAATTTGTTGCCTTATTCATGCTTATGAAGCTTCTTTAATGTTAGTTATTGAAGGATCGACAACTTTGCCGTACAGGATCATTGGTCTGTCGCCCATATTCTTTTCAATTATGAACTGAGCGATCGTCGGACATTTAAGTTAGTTCATTTTTATAAATACTCTTCATTCATTTATTTTCATTATGATATGCTTCCATAATCTAACTGAAATTAGGATTTGTAATTACTTATGACGTAGTTATTTGTATTTGTGTATGCGACGCTAACGATGGTGCATTTATGTTTAGTAAATGACGATAGTCTATGGCTTAATGTGAAATCGTTAGTTACGATAAATAGTGGATAATATCTGAAATTTTCTTCTTAACTAATGCATAACACAATGTGCCTATCACAGCAGTTCTAATCGAAGGACTTGTATAAAATGACCGACATGGAACAAACTGGAAGGTGCCACTTATTTTATATTCAGTTTCACTTCCAGTCTAATACTCGCCGCTTCTGCTATATTCATATAATCATATAATACTCACCCTAACATACTCTTAATAACATTTATTCTTGTGAGAGAACAGAAGAGCGCACCCGTGAATAAAATTCTTTTCTGCCCCCCTGATATTTTTGCTACAAATTCTACGTCGACGAAATAAATAAATAACGTGAAGTGTGTGAAAAAAGTCATGGTTAGAATATGTCTAGATTTAATAGTAATTCCTGCTAGACGTGAAAGTAATTTTTCGCGCTAGTCTGGCATGTCGTCTGGACTATGGTTGAATTAATACATAATTGTATTATGTATTAATACATAATACATTAATTGTATTATGTATTATAGATGCGTGCGTCGGTATTAATACACCGTGTGCCAGTGTCCGATGGTCACTACAGGTGCCCGCGAGAATTATTTGTATCGATTGTAGTTCAAACGTGTTAAAGTCCAATTGAAATTATAAATATTGGTAGAAACTTTCTATGAAAGCTTCTAAATGCTATGATGTTTATGACATGCATTCTACTTTGAACGATAGATGCTCATCCATTAAAAAATTTGAAAATGATTTGCAAGCATACTTCTTGAATAATATTTGCTGTACTTAATCTAATGAAAATTAATCTATAGAATATTTGTCAGCATTTGTTGAATAGAGTGTTGAATTAATTATTAGTTTTAATGACGTACACAAAACTCATTTTACTCCGATCCTTTATATTAGGTGACATCAGCTTTCACTTTTGATTCAGTTACGTCAAACAAATTAAAAATGTTGGTCAATGGACTCGTATAAATCAATATTATTAGAGCTTGATGCTCTACGACTGTGAGTTTATCGCCCTGATTTACCATCCGCTGCTTTCCGGGCTACAGATCGAAGAAACAAGCTGTACAGTCCATGTACAAGCTCCTACACGTATAAAATGCGGGAGAAACTTATGGTTTCAAAAGAAGGCTCAAAATACTGCCTTATTGTGATCAGCTACGAATTTCGTTATGTAGAAGGTACTGAGGTGTGGGTATGGCAGGGGCAGGCTGCGTTACCATTGACTTGGCCAGGTCGGTCATGGTTGAACTATATAAGGTTAACCCACGAGGATTTCCGTCTTTCAGTTCATCTTTCTTGTTACGTCACTCAGATCAAGAAACGTAAACAAACCCGTCATTCCCATGACTGATTGGTTGACTGGTTTGATTTGCAGTTCGGTGATTGCTTAATGCTCGTGACGTCACTGAGATCAGTGACGTAACAGGCGAACCATAAACTACATCCGCAAAAATAAGCTTATCAGGGATCAACCTTATACTAGTTCAACCATGGCGTCAACCTTATACTGGTTCAACCATGGCGTCAACCTTATACTTGTTCAACCCCGGTTCAACCATATACTAGTTCAACCATGCGGTCATGAGCCGCCTGCCTGAGACGTCCAGGAGCGTCGATGCTCGTAACTCATGGGCATTTGGGTGTGAGGATGACATCAAAATGACGCTCGAGTTCTGTTAGTTGTTACTCGTCGATACAATAACAACTATAATAACTTCCATGTGTATTGCTTTAATAAACGTGAAACATTCATAGTCTGTGTATTGATTCTTTATCCACCTTGCAAAAATATACCTGCACGTACCTAGAAATTATTCAGCCAAGTTTGGTTTTTATCTGTATACCGCAAGACATTACTCTTAGCTGCTTCCACTTATCTACGTTCATTTTATAGCCTGAATAATAAAAACATAGAATACGATCAATGTTCTTCATCCAGATGTGCACCTTGCCTTTAATACTCATTGCCCTGCCTTGAGCCTCTACCCGAAATTTCCTCCAAATGTATAAAATCAGCCCACATCATCGCGATGCGACAAATAAAATTCTAAAACATTTCTTGTAAAATGAAAGGAGAAAAAGCGGAAGATTTAAACTTCATCAGTCGTTGCAAAAGCAATCATGAGTAATTTATATGTGGTAGATTGATAAAAGATAAAATTTCACTCGGGAAGCAAATTATTCTCAGAGTAAAGCGACAGGTTTTGAGCGTTCAAGAGCCCACACAGAGGCGGGAAGCCCGCATCAGATAGCAGGTGTATGAACATCGCCATTATCTGCCTGGTCAATTTGATGTGCATTATTTTATTATGGGGCGTCGCGTGTCTCAGTTTAGTATACTAAGCGTAGAGATACATAAAAAAATATAACTCAGTACCCACTGCAGTGAGTGACAGAGAGCGCATTTTCTCGTCGACGAAAACGTGAAGTCACGGACAGACAGACGGACGGACATGGCGAGCACAATAGTGCATTTTTTAATTAATCGGAAAATGCGCTAAAAATAATTGACTAATTGGCGCTCTGTCACGCACAAGTTATTTGAGGATTGGCGCAACATGTGATTAATAGAACACTGATAAGCATGTTCTAGTTTAGTTTTCACGTAATACTCGTATTCCTATCCAGAGCAGTGGCTGTTATCAAGTACTTTTTGTCATTTCCATTCACGCTGTTTCCCTAGACACACAAATACCCAACCCTTAATTAATTTTAGCACCTATTTGCATACTCCTCACAAAACGGCATGGAATGCGCGCATCAAATCCAACCACCTCCGTGTTGACTTGATATGGCCGCACTCCGGCTGAAAATTTGACAAGTGTTCCTTAATAGCAATAATTTTTACTTATAGCCAAGAACAGTCAATATAAATATTTATATAATATTATAATAATAGCCAAGAACAGTCAATAGTCTTCCATTCTCAGATTAATTCCATTGCCTCAATCGACACATATCATGATGCGCAGATGGACCAACTGGAGCATACGCTAACATCGAGTCATGCTGGAGGATGGGGTGGTCTTGAGCTCAATAAAATGAAGTTCGTAATATCGTTAATTAATCCTAGTCTAGCTAATAATAACAGAAATTTAGCCGAAACTTCAAGAGGACGTGAAACCAATTAATTTCAAAATGTCCTATATGTTCAATTTTAGCAATAAACCTGATTTCCGTTTCACCTTGCGTGTTCTGAACTTTTTTCGCGACAGTTGCGACTTAACCGCTGTTTGACCGTACGCGTGTCCTTTATGACTCCAATTTTTTTGCTGCACTGGGTATCCGGATAAAAAATATTGGCATTGGAAATCCCATGAAACTTGAGGCAGTCGGAGACATGGGCTTGGCTGCGGCCAACAGTTGAGCTTTGCCTTCAGTGCTGCCGCGCGCCGGCCATGCAGATAAGGCAAAGGGAAACGTTTGTCTTAAATAATTATAATCAATACGTGACCGGAAACCAATAGTGGACGCTCATTTCTTTTGAATTACAACAATTTGGGAAATATTATTGAAACATGAACTAAACTGATGACGTGGTTTGCTAAAAATGTGCGCAGATTGAATTCGTTGCTGACACAAGAATATAGGTCGAGGAAAAGAACAGAGCTTTGATTTAATAAAATTGAGTCCGCTCTTTGCTTGTGCCGTGGCTGAGAAAAATAGTCACTTTGTGGACTAGATGACTCATCCATTTTTATTTGACTGAACACAAACTGCGGGTGATTTCTGCCTAATTTGTTCATAAACTGATGAAGAGAGAGGTACTCTTGATGAGAGATGTACTCTTGAGGAGAGATGTACTCTTGAGGAGAGATGTACTCTTGAGGAGAGATGTACTCTTGATGAGAGATGTACTCTTGAGGAGAGATGTGCTCTTGATGAGAGATGTACTCTTGAGGAGAGATGTACTCTTGATGAGAGATGTGCTCTTGAGGAGAGATGTACTCTTGAGGAGAGATGTACTCTTTCTCCGAGTATGAACATCTTCAAGAACAGACTAGACGAAGCTATGCAGGAGCATATGTTCAGTCTTAAAATGCCTAGCAAATTACGGACCAGGCAATAAGTCCAGCAGCTATCTCAATCAATTGTCAGTTATGGAAAGATCGGGTTCCAAAGGCCGGATCCCTTATGAATCAAGTCACGAAAAGTTCAAGAATCGGTAACAGGCCATGGGCCTATTTCTTCAATGCCGACACTTCTATTCTATTCTATTCTAATAGCGAAACAAACGTTCACTCTATTTTCGATAAGAACGTATCATCAGTTCAACGACAAATGTAGGCGATCGTATAAGCATTTCACTGCAAGCTTTTCACTGCATGCATTTCACCGCGAGTATTTCAGCGAACGTATTCAGCTGCACGCATCTTGCTACAAGCATTCCGTCGTATGCATACCCACGCACGCATCTCGCTGCAAGCATTTCATCGTATGCATACCGACGCACGCATCCCGCTGCAAGCATTCCATCGTATGCATACTGACGCTCGCATCTCGCTGCAAGCATTCCATCGTATGCATACCGACGCACGCATCCCGCTGCAAGCATTTCATCGTATGCATACCGACGCTCGCATCTCGCTGCAAGCATTCCATCGTATGCATATCGTAATACACATTTCGCAATACGATTATTTCGCCGTAAGCTTTTCTTTGTAAGAGCATTTCTCCATAAAGGCATTTTCCGTCGTATGAGCGTTTCGAAATGCCTGCGTTTCACCGCAGGCATTTCGCACACCATCCACGTCGCCGACATTCAATTAAGCTTTTGTACCAATGAAATGCATTTGCGGCCATGACTTATGGAGCATAGCATCTCGCGAAGCATTAATGCACACAAATTAATTCAGGAAAATCTCCGGGAATTTGGGGAAAACCGGCGCAAGTTGAGGAAATGAGCGCACGCAACTCTTTGCAAATTTTACAGAACCAAACAGCACAATGCGATGAAAGTTATCCTGCAGTTAAATGAATTGTAATTTTATAAAGAAATAAATCTGGCAAAAAACGCTGCATTCGTTAGCTGCCTAATTAATTGTTAGGCCTAACAACCTGTTGTCAGGCAGAATATTCGATCCGCACAATCACTGATGTTGGGGCCAAGGTCACGCGGTAAGATAAGATAAAACTTGTATGTGACTGCGTAGTAGCTACTTGTGGGAGCATCGCAATAGTTGATTCCCTGATTTATCAAGTGCCTCTAGACTATGGACAAGGACTTCTTTCTCTATCGGATTGATAAGTCTTCTTCAAGTCATCATTCAAGGGAGCTCACACAGCGTGTTCTCAGGGCTGACCAAACCAAGTGGCGATTGTCCCGGCCGCTGTTGCCTTACACATTGCAATGGTTCCGTGCGCAAAATGATTAAACCGTGTTCGTGATAAACATCGCGTCCGCAGATTGTGGTGCCGTGCGCAAAAGATGATATTCGTTATGAACTAATGATGCAACTGTTCACATTACATGGTACAGTTGACTGATTCAGTTCAGGAACGCGAATCTTACCTATACGTATCCTCTATCTAATGTAGCAGCAATCGCAAACAGTACGCTCAGGGCTACGATCTCATTAAATAATCACATAATAATTAATCACAAACCACCGTCAGCTGTCTGACATTTGCAAGTGAATGTCGCCTCCCAATCCACAACTCTAGCAGCAAGTTTATGCTTAGGTTAGTTATGTATAACCTACGAAGTTCATCACCGAGAGCAAGCACCAATGTCTCGAGTTCGCTGTAATCTTACCTGCTGGTGATGCACGTTGAGGCCAATGCCATGCTGGCTATCATGTTATTTTGTATAATATTTATAAGTTCAAACTAAAACAAACATTGAACAGGGTTAATAAACTTACGCGCAATTAAAATGCGCATTAATTTATTTTTAAGGATATGATTATTCAACACGAAACATTAATATTTATCGAAAGCACCTCACCTGAGGAAGATTATATATACATGTCGACTGAAATGTAAATTTTCCACGCGACTGATCTAACAAATCTTCCATCGCCTCCAGTCTAAAAAAGTCTAACGTTTTATCCAGTGTGTCTTCTCTGAACAACCTTATTCGCCGCTGCATGCCATCATTAACATGCCATAATGAAAATTTGAACGTTCATTTCCTTCGTATTCACGAAATTTTATGTGTGCGTTTTGTGTGTGCGTTGGATGAAAATATACGCCTCGATTACATAATTTGACACTCTCTTTCTTTAATACAACGCACTTTTATTGAAGGTTTATACGCGGTGAAATTTAATTAACCTTCTCGCATCTTATCACTTCATCCAAATTCCAAACTGTATATTTTTCAATAAAAAAATCAACGCGGTCTCCTAACGAGCCACAGGCTTTTCGACCTGAGCAACTCAAATGAGCTGTCTCTAAAGGGACTATTGATTGAATCGTTTAATTAAGAAAACGTTCTTCATGTTATATTGCTAAAGTTAAGCATGTCACTTACACTTGTTTTACTTTTTTATATAGTATTTAAATTAATTCTACTTCAAAAAACTTGTATCTATACGTGATATTAAAAAACTTGACAAAAAATTCACACAAATTTTCAACAATTGATCACTTATGATAACCAAGATGTTTAGAAATATTGCGACTATAACTTTAAATAAATATCCTGGAGTTCTAAGAAAAGGATTTTAATTTTGCTTTTATGACAATGGCAAATTCACTGCTCAAATTTGGTTGAGCAAGTCAAGCCACTATCTTAATCGATGTGGCGAATAACTTGATAAATAGCGGGAATGTCTTGCAACGGGGTATGACCTGCTGCTTGTTCTTACATGTCTCATTAAAGTGCCTGGCACCTGCTGGTGAGGCGGACTGCAGCTCTTCCCCGTGTCTTGTGAGTGGTGACCGGCTCGTCGCAGTCTCGCAGAGCCTGCTAGCTTTGTACCGAAATTGTACGTTTCGTCAAATGACTTCTCACAAGAGAATCGAATCCTGAAATTGTATTTTAATTCACTAACTTTTATCAAAACACCATTTGAAAAATAAATTAATCACGGTTTCACTATTTCGAGACTTTTCTATTACGATTGGATTGGGCCCCAGTCCCGAACAAATTTGGCTGCTGGATTTAGTGGATTACCGACAATTTGAAACTATTTTTATGTTTAAACTTTTACGCATATTAATTTGAAACCGTATATTGATATCAGTTATCACAGATGAGATAAACAGTCATGAAATCATTGAAATGCATTGCATGGTTTACCTGAAATCCTGAATTTTCAAGGTCAGATCACCAGTTCACCACTGGTACACATGGTGTCATCATGTGTACCATGATTGATGGTGCCTGGTGGTGCTTCTTAATTCTTCCTGTCATTGAATCATGTGAATAATGTTTTTGCTCACATTGTTTTTATTATTTATTAATGAAGTAATTGTTATTGTTAAAACTTAAAAGCAAGATAGCAAAAGCATTTTTAATGCAGTAGAAACTTGCAGCCTTGCACTTACAGCCTTACAGGCAGGGTGGAATTATAAGAAGAGTAGTTCATATTCAAATTTCAAATCAAGGTTGATGCAGTCTGGTAACTTAATCAATTCCAAAGTATCAACTAAAAATAAAATCTAGATTCAAATTTTTAGATCTAAATGGATTCATGATTTCATGGAACTCATGATGGAAGATGCATTGCATCTGCAGCACCTGTCTCTGCTGTCTGTTTGTTATCCTTTCATTCCTTTGATCCTCCCAAATCTCTTGATCCGTTGTTGGTTGAAGGCTAAAAGCTGAAATCTTGTGTTTCTTCTATAGTTATAGATAAATTGTAAATCATGCAGCTCAATTATTCAGTTATATCAATATTTATATAGGAGATGTGTAATCCATCTGGACTGGAGAGAACCTTGCAATTTCAAAAATGATAGAAAAGCTCTTGTAGTGTCTTGCATAGTGACAAAGCAGAGAATTTTTTAGACTCTCCCTCAAGTTCATTTTTGAGTCCTATAAGTAGGCCAGTAAAGTATCATAGATACCAGCATTATCATACTTAAGAAATTGGTTTAAATCTTGAGTTTTTGAGGAAATTAGAAATGAACTGATTCCAAAAAAGCTCTGGTTTGCCACTATGGTGTCTTGACAAGTGGATTTTTTTTCTTCTGTTTAAAAAAGACCATGGATTATTGACTGAGATTCTTATCCAATTTACAAGCTTTAGATGACGTAAATTCAGTTTATTTGGCACCAGTTGATCATGAAGGGAATAGAATTCACCAGTAGTAAGAATAGTGGCTAAGGAGAGCATTTATTTGTTGCCCTTCCTCAAGTTCACTTACAAGTCCTATAAGTAGACTAGTATGTATCTTGGATACCTACCAGCATCATCATGCATAAAAAAATTGATTGAAATATTGAATATGCCTGCTCAGACTGCAAGACTGTAAATGAACCAAATCTGGCTTTTTGCCTATGAAGAATGTTGGCAAAATTATATCTTAGATGCTGAATGGCAATGAATGTTTCATGGATGTCCTTGAATATTTTAAAATAAAATAACATAAATTTAGCTAATTTTGATACAAAATTAGTGAAGAGTTATGATCATGTGTGAAATCATTGTCCATGGGGAAGCTATTCTTAGGCTCTGGCAGTTGAGCTTCATCCTCTCAAGGCATCTACAAGATTTTCCAATCAGCACCTTGAGGGCATCTCACATAAACTAATTAATCCATGACCACTAAGCTTTTGTTATTTAAAGTATGATAGTGGAACCTGCTTAATTTTATCTACAATATTATATTATATTACCCTTTCATATCCTTGTGGTACCGTATATATATTAAGAATTATCATGATGCTGACTATAATGGGACACCTTTATTTGTTGAAAGGATTTGGGAATGTATTAAAAGGTTCTAATATTATTTTCAGGTGTAGTATGCAGGTAAAAAATCCAATATACAAGAATAATAAATTGGTATTTGTTAGCCAACATGAATGTAATGAATTAATCTAGCTGCACATTAACTCGGATCAGATGGGAGTGTTATATAATTCACCGAGTTAGGTTAAGGTGTCCATTGCCGTTCAGCAGTAAGAGTGACAGCCCATAAAAATGCATAGTCAATTAATATCTAAAACAAATGATTTGTTTATAACTTTTAAGACAGTTTAATGATTGCAGCTAGGAAATGGACTGGCTTCTTCAAATTTTGTGAAATGCTCTAAACTAGTAGGCAACAGAAACCTAAACATGGTTTCTTGTTCATTTATAAATCTAGAATATCATGCTTGAATATATCTTCATACCTAGATGATAGATCAGTGTTTCCCAAAGTGGGCAGTTCTACCTCCTGAGGGAGGTGGAAGAATATGGGGGCAGTGAGAAAGAAGACTGTAGATGTAGATAAGTGTAGATACACTTATCACTTTGGGTGGCAGTCCAAAGTTGAAGTCAGAAGTTTAAACTTTTGACAATTTGTACACAACATGTGCCACACACAGCTCTTAGCAATGTTTTTTTTTTTCACCTAGATCTGTTTTTTAACCTCTCCTTTTAACCATTGTAAATTTTTGAAAAATATATTTACCATTCTGTGTTGCTAAGTTAGTTGAAACTAAAAAAAATTTAGTAGTTGAATAAATTGGATTTTAATTGTGAAATACACATTTGTGTTTAAACTTTTCTTTCTCAAATTGCTGCATTCCAAATATCAAGAAAAAGGTGATAGTTTCCATATGTGTATGTGGCAGGGGGGGGGAGCGCTAGGAATTCACTGAGGAGCCTAGGAGTCACCAGCCTGCAAAAGTTTGGAAACTACTGACCTTCATTAACCCTAATTTATAACACTTGATCATAATGGGGTAAGCTAAAATATATTATATCCGAATTAATCTTACAAGCAAAATTTAGCTACTAATTTCTATTAAGGCAGCAACTGATCAAACATAAAAACTTGAGGTTTTATTTCAAGCTTATTTTGTAACCATGTTTACAGTGCTTTTAATGCAGCTTGGCTCGTATGGGTCAGTACTGTGGTTAGCATGCAAGGCTGTTTCTAACTTGTACAAATTAAACATTCTCTCACAGTACAAATATTATTTGGATTAAAGCATTTTTGTAGATTAGTATTCCCTCTAAACTGGACAAAAATGAGTCTTGTGGTGCATGAAGTACCCTCATTGTTAATATTAGACAATGGGTAAGCCAGAGATGCAGTACGTACTGAGCAATTTTTGTAATCTTGACCTCTTTTTGAAACCTTTCCCATTTTTTGGCTCCTGTGAGCAATTGAAATTTTCTGCTAATAAAGTTTGTTACTGCTTCAATTAACAAGCCACAATGTGGAAATATATGTCATTTGATTTGTAGTACTATCGACTCTGGAAGGGTTTGGATATAATTAATATATACCTAGATTATAAGCCCTAAAATGTAAAAACAAAATTTAAAAAATTAGATCAGTACTCACTGCAGTGAGTGACAGAGAGCGCATTTTCTCGTGCATAAATCAGTTTTCAAGACCAGTAGTATCTTCAACCAATCTAAATCACAAAGCGTTTTAAAGTATTCTTAAAATCAACCAAAACGTGAAGTCGCAGACACAGATAGACAAGCACACATGACGCACATGACAAGCACAATAGCACCTTTTTTCCATAAATGAGAAAATGCGATAAAAAAGGAACTTGGAATCAATAGGCATTTAAACTACCTATGCATATTCATATGCTATGTATCCAAAATTTTGGCGATGAATCTATTAGAAATGAACAGTTTTAGTCCATTTTCTCATTTATGGAAAAAATGCACTATTGTGCTTGCCCTGTCTGTCTGTCCGTGACTTCACTTTTGTTGACGAGAAAATGTGCACTGTCACTCACTGCAGTGAGTACTGAGTTATATATTTTTTTAATGTAATTTCATTGCATTTTCTGTCCATTTCACAATTTATTTCAGCAAGAAAAATCCCTACAAACTGAATGTGCCTTTATTAGTTCTTCACATGTGTGTATGAAGTAACAGAAATATCAGTCAATAAATAAATTGATTTATTTCTGTGATGCTCCCTTAATTTCTCCATTCTAAAATAGGTACCATTTAAGGAATAGGAGGTTAATATGATGAAATTTTTAAAGGTAACCTTGAAATCTTGGTGACTTTCTTGGAGAAAGTTCAAAGTTCTCTGAGCAATGTTGAAGTAAATGTAATTTTACAGTTTCTTGATGTATTTTGATGTAGTTATCAGCATAACTATTTGCTATACTATTATGTAGTGTCTATACGTATATTTTGCACTTTCTGCCAGAATTTTTCTTTTGTATTGAATAAATATTGAATATATTATGGGTGATATAAAAAATTTCAAACCTTTTTCCTGAAACCTTATTATTACAAAGCAATAAAGAAACAAATTGCTGTGCAACTTGAAATCAATTTCGGCAGTAGGAGCTGTACGTTAAGAAATGTAATTGCAATAGCATGTTTTTGGTTTGCATATCAGCAGAGCTGGGCAGCGCTACTTTGAAATGTAGCAGCCACTACCGCTACATGCTCTAAATGTAGCAGCCGCTACCGCTACATGCTCTAAATGTAGCGGGCACTACCTCTACTGCTAAAATTGCTTAAACGGAGCACCACTACTGAAAATGTAGCGGCCGCTACATGTAGCGTGCCACTGCCCACCTCTGGTAACAACTAACATGTTGACTCTAGTAACAGGCTGAGGTTGACAACATTATACTGAAATATCTTGTACAGTTTTATTCTGTAATTTATATTATGTATGTATCATGCTGGATTTTAACTAATATTTAATACTATTAAGTAAAATCTAAAGGCTTTATCTATAAGTGTAGCGGTAGCGCTTTAGTAGCAAAAACCTCGTATTGCCACTTGAATATGTAGCGGGCACTACCGCTACAATTGCTTAAATGTAGCGCCACTACCACTACTGAAAATGTAGCAACTGCTACATGTAGCGCGCTACTGCCCACCTCTGGTAACAACTAACATGTTGACTCTAGTAACATGCTGAGGTTGACAACATTACACTGAAATATCTTGTACAGTTTTATTCTGTAATTTATATTATTTATGTATCATGCTGGATTTTAACTAATATTTAATACTATCAAGTAAAATCTAAAGGCTTTATCTATAAATGTAGCAATAGAGCTTTAGTGGCAAAAACCTCGTATCGCTACTTAAATATGTAGCGGGCACTACCGCTACAATTGCTTAAATGCAGCGGGCGCTATCGCTACAATTGCTTAAATGTAGCGCCACTACCACTACTGAAAATGTAGCGGCTGCTACATGTAGCGTGCTACTGCCCACCTCTGCATATCAGCCATATAGTATTTGCTTAGCAGTTATGAGGAGTTATAACAAGTTGTAGCAAATACAGCTTTTATCTTTATAAAATATTCACTGGTTAATGGTATATATTATTTGGTATTCTACTAGAATTACTATTACTGATGTATTGAAGTTCTTGAAATACTCAAGAACCATTTGAAAAAATATTATCATAACCCTTGATTGGTTAAGTTTTAAGTTAAGGCAGCAATTTAAAAGTTTCTGCATAACCCAATACAAGACTTCCCTTAGTGGCTGCAGTAGATACTATTTAAGGAATAGTTAACCCATGAAGTTTGATGTACAGATGATAACCCAAAGAGTTCTAAGGCAAGGGATTTAATGTGCCAAAAATTAGTATCATTATTAGGTAACTTATTAGACCATAATTATAATTATTTATGTAGATGAGTTATTAGCATTGCTCTCAACTGGCTTGTAAGTGACATTAAAGTAACCCTTTCATAGCAAATTACCATCTATGGTCATTTAAAATCACCAAAAAAGTCCAGCTTTTCTCTGATTTGTAATTGAGGTAACATTATCATGTCTCTGTCAATCTCCAGTCATCTGTCCATCCATTCATACTTAACTTCACCCTCTGCTGTGCCCCATGATTAAAATAGGAGCATTTATATGAAAGTTCTGACTTGGATTATGAAATTAATGCTCTTTCTGCACATTCAAAAAAGTTGTAAAATGCAATATCAATTTAATTAATCTAAAATAGCTGGAGAAAACTGAATCAAATTGCAGCTCGATAGTTTCACTTTGCATTTTATTTAATAAAGGTATAAAATTTGAACTTCTTTTAGTGTAGTGACAAATTTTTGTGGAATGTTCATCTGCAATTTTGAATAATCCGTATGAGTAAGTTTATCTTCTGATAGTCCATCCTGTAAGGTATTGGCTTCAGAAAGTTAAATTTCGGAATAGTTGTATGCTTGCCTGCAAAAGGGTTAAAGAAGTTCTCCTGAAAAGCCTTGTGTGTATATTATGCAGATTTTAAACATACCAGTGTAAAATGATTTGATAATCAAATTTTCATTTTTCAGATAATTTAAATTTCTTTTAACCACTTGATAAATCAAACCTTTGCCTTTTATCATGGATATGACGAATCATCACCACCACCATCATGGCTCAATGAAGGAAAATTCAGATATGAAAATGACTACCACTACCATGGACATGGGTGGAATGGACATGGGTGGCTCTACCATGGACATGGGTGGAATGGACATGGGTGGAATGATGGTGAGCTAGGAGTTTTAACTATAGTTTAATAGATTCATGTTTTAATTGTGTGCACTTTTCTATGGATAAAAAAGTTTTGATAAAAGCTATAGCTGCTCAGTTATCATTTCATAAAATAAAACTATATTTCAAAATGGCCATAATGTCAATTCTAGGAACACACAAACCAATAAACAATCTCAAAAATAAGTCTGTCAATTGAACCATTATTTTGCTGAAACTTTGAGTTCAGTTCATGTGCAATGCTACTAATGATCAAAATTAACAACATATTTGTCTGTATACTCCAATAAATCTGAAAGCTGTCATGTCACAAGTTTTTTCAAAGAATGATGATGAAATTGTTAATATTATTTATATATTATTTAGCATAGCCTTTATTTGTTATATCAATAGATTTTGAGGGAACCTCATTTAGTGCTCCAGATTTGTTGTAAAAATTTTCTGGCAACATTTTCTTATAACATCCATGCAGTACATAGATTCATTGCGAATAAAAATAAGAACTGAATGAGGAGGTACAAATAAGATTATCTTTCATCTTTACCTTGTCACCTTGAATCCTTGCCTGAGTTTGACATGCAACTTTTTTCTGAGTACAAATAGAATTATCTCTCAATGGGAATCTTTACCTTGTTGCCTTAATCCTTGGCTGAGTTTGACATGTGACCTCTCAACTCAGATGTACTTCCATGGAGGCTGCAATGAAGTTATCCTCTTTGACTTCTGGCGCATCTCGGAAGTGTGGGAGCTTTTGCTCTCTATGCTCGGCATTTTCATCTTGGCCTTCTTATATGAAGCTCTTAAATACTGCAGGTAATCTAATCCTTAACCTTCAGGTTATAAAATTCATACAGGTTGCAAGACCCTATCTAATTCTAGGAGTTCCTTTTCTATATTAACATGGTGACTGTATCTCGAGGTGTGGGTGCTGTAGGTTCAATGCAGTGATTACATCCATTCCATTTGTAAATGATGATACTAGGCCAATTTTGCATTGAATGTGTGATTTGGTATGGACAGAGAAGCGATATTGGAGAAAATGTCAAGTTAAGGGAATGCATGGCTTATTGTGAAACTGGCTTTAGCTATTTTGCTTCTGTTAGTTATTAGTTTATAGAAACCATTCATCATTATTGCTTAATTCACAAAAATTTGACAAAATATTATGTTAAGCTTTAAATGCTAGTATAAAACATATGCACTCAGAGAAAAATCCACTCGTTTGCAAAAAAATGCACAATTCTTTTTGCATCACTTCACACATGACATTTATTGCTTTTATTAGTTATTATTTACTTCAGTTATGGCTATAACAGAAAATGTGTGCCAGTCCCACTAGAACATAAGACTAACAAGTTGGTTGGAGTAGCATATAATTTCAGTTTTGACCATGCTGATATTTTCACTACACTTTTTCTGACATGTTTCTGGCTCTTCCAAATTCTACTTCAAATTTTGATGACATTCTGCAGCATGAGTTGAAATTTTTAAGGTTATGAGCAACTCCATTTCCATCTAGAAGAAGAAATAAAATTTAATTTTTGTCTACCCAGACTAATATTTATTATGTTATTTGCAGAGAGTACCTTTTCCGGAAAGCTGTGCAGCGCGTCAGTTACTCCACCACAAGCAGCAACAACATCACTCTCACTGAAGATCAGCAGCAGCAGCAGCCTGTCAGGTGAAGCATCACGCCCTCTATAGATTATTGGTGCTTGTACACGGGGATAGTGCAAACGGCTAGTATATCTGACAGTTGCCAAATGTCTGCCTCTCGGTGTCTATCCCGCAAGGAAGCTTGGACACGAGGCAAGTTTGAGGTGCCGCCGTGCCGGTAACGACTAGATACCGGCACGGCGGCACCTTAAACTTGCCTCATGTCTAATCTTCCTTGCGGGATAGACAACAAGCGGCAGACATTTGGCCACTGTCAGATCTACTAGCCGTCTGCGCTATCCCCGTGTACAAGCACCTTGAGTTGGGGCGTTTGCTGTGATGAGAAGACCTACGTGTGCCCTAGTGTTTGTCACGTGCCCTTCCCTAAGCCAGATGTAGCTTCCCCACCAGACGATAGCTATGGTGCAACGCCAGGCGATGTCTGAAGTCTCTCCATGGATGCACGACGTCGGTAGTCTAATATGCTTATGGATGTACGACGTCTGTAGTGTGATTGGCTGATGGATGAACGACGTCGGTAGTGTGATTTGCTGATGGATGAACGACGTCGGTAGTGTGATTAGCTGATGGATGCATGGCGTTGGTAGTGTGATTGGCTGATGGATGAACGACGTCGGTAGTGTTATTAGCTGATGGATGCACGACGTCGGTAGTGTGATTGGCTGATGGATGACGGCCGTCTGTAGTGTGATTGGCTGATGGATGCATGTCGTCGGTAGTGTGATTGGCTGATGGATGCGCGACGTTGGTAGTGTGATTGGCTGATGGATGCGCGACGTTGGTAGTGTGATTGGCTGATGGATTCACGACGTCTGTAGTGTGATTGGCTGATGTATGCACGACGTCGGTAGTGTGATTGGCTGATGTATGCACGACGTCGGTAGTGTGATTGGCTGATGGATGAACGACGTCTGTAGTGTGATTGGCTGATAGATGTACTATGTAGGAAGGCAGAATCTCGCCCTTTACAGAATGCACCATTGCGAGCAGAGCTGCGCTATTGAAGCTTACTGACATAAAAGTTCGAAGCTTCCTGCCTGCGCCTTGTGTGGTGCTGTAGTATTATACATTATTCTACAAATTTGTATCTGTGTTGATCAGGCTGTGTTTGTCTGTTCGTAACCACCTAGCTGCATTGCCGGTTTAAACAAATCTTATTTCTCATCTGATTTCGAGTTTCAAACCATCAACTCGCTCTCATATCGTGGTGATTTCAACCATTCGGCCAGCTCGAGCTAATTGTTTGGGTTGTCTACTGACGATCCACTGAGGGATGTCGATTACTACTACGTTTTTCTACATTATTTAAGATTACAATTTGTGATAATACTGAGTGCTCTGATTTAGAAGAGGTCTAGAATAAATTGAACATTAGCTGGTACCCATACGTAAGGATTTCTTTCTCATATAAGGATGTCTTTAATCTAAATCATAATGATTAACTCTATGTTGGTCTATAAACACATTGGTCGAATCACGCTAAAGTTGAATTTATTCACTCCTAATATATTTATTACATTTATTCACTTCTAATTAATGCAATATTTGTGGTCTTGTTCGTGTGATTAATTTTAATGTGTATGTGGGGTGATTGAAAGACAATTTCGTCATATGAACCTGTTGGAAAGTTGACAACTTTTATGTCGTGTTGGTAATATGTTGGCTATACTGTGTAGTATGCATTACGACATGCTACATTTCAGACCTCATATGTGAACTTTTCCTGCGGGTCACGTCGTGCTAACAAGCTCCTGTATTGCAGATGCTACGAGAATTTCATTATACCTTCAACGTAAGTAACGAGTTTCGTGCATGGTATTGAGCGCCATGTAGTATATCATTTGCAAGCTGACAACGTCGACTAACTCTCCTTGCCTGATATTCCTATTCCTTTTCTTCTAAACTCGTTTGGACGATATTCTGTTCATTACGTTCCCCATTAAACTTAGGCTTCTTTTCGACTCTAGCTGGTGCACTTCACTGTCAAAAGTATCACCGATGTTCCTAACATTTCAATGCACGACGTTTTTATCACAGTTTTTCATTTAATTTCCCCGCTGATATTTAATTCTTACGGCCAATGCAGGTAGCTAATGTTGCTTTTAAACTTGGTATAATTTCGTGCTTTAATTGCCGTTCTTACTCGTTGTCCCTATTTCGGCTTCCTCCAATTTTGTGCATTTTATATTCCTTTGATCCATGCACGTTTCTTCATTTGTTGTATTGCACGGTTGCTGTCGCCTCACCATCACTAATGGGATCCTCTCGCTACCGACAAACTTGTTCGCCAGCTCCTACCTAACCGTGCTTATCATATTATGATATGTATTTGTCTAATAATTGTATCACATGTTTAACATGCTTAAGCATATGTCCGTGTCTTATCAATAGTCGTATCCTGTGAAGGCTTGCAGCTTAACGCTGTTATAAAGGTAGCCCAGGTGACGCTCAGGACGGCTGCTGTTAAGCTTATGCATGAGGCAGGTAGAAGTAAAGGTCAGGGCCATGACAGGTTTTTTTCAACACGCGGCTTGTAGCCTGCTGCCCTTGCTATATGTACGAACACCCCCCACCCTCTGATCGTACACCCCCACAATCTGAAAAAATATAACTCAGTACTCACTGCAGTGAGTGACAGAGAGCGCATTTTCTCGTCGACGTAAACTTGAAGTCGTGGACAGACGGACGGACATGACGAGCACAATAGGGCATTTTTTTCATAAATGAGAAAATGCGCTATAAAGTGTATGCCAGTGCGTTGTCAATTATAGCCATGAGGTGAATGTCACCAAATTTTGTACTTGTATATCATTCCCCATGGCAGGCAGAGTGCCCTAGAAATGCCTGCAGTTGTTCATCAATGACCAGGTCATAAGAGAGATTTGTTCTACCGCAGCATGAAGATGATGAGCTCGGCCCACGCGATACAGACGTGCCTGCACATGGTGCAGTTCCTCGTGTCCTACCTCCTCATGCTGGTCTTTATGACGTACAACGCGTGGCTGTGTCTCGCTGTACTCCTCGGCGCCGGCGTCGGCTACTTCGTCTTCGGCTGGAGGAAAGCCCTGGTCGTCGAACTCACCGAACACTGCCACTAACACTAGGCCGCTTTAGCTACACAATTCCTAACTCCTATCAGCACGGCCGAAGTGCGAGGAAGCACCTCTATCTTGTCACCCTCTGTTAAATATCTTATAATTTGCATCATGAGACCATTGATCATAGTGTGCATTATAGCCGTGAGCTTTGAGTGTATGAACGTATTGAATGGCACCTTTTAGATAACTGTGATATTATTTCTCCTATGTAAACCGGGCTCGACACGATAACAAAATTCCTTCTAGAGTACCGTTTCTCAAGCAAAAAATGTTGCTCTCAAGCCTGAAGTAACATTCCGAATTGCTGCAATAATTCCAAGTACGAGTACTTTTTGGCTATACTAGTTTAACCTCCTCACTCATTTGAGAATTGGACAAGAAATTTGCACCAAGCTCTCTTTCAGAATGCTTGAATTATTTTGCGAAAATTCTGCTGTGTAATTACGAAAAACCATCATGTTTTAGTCAGTGTTGTAAACTTGTTACTCTTCACTCGATTGATGTTGTGACTGAGGGTGAGATTTTTCGTTTCAAAAGACAAATCTTTCTATTCTAATGTTGGGTTTGCATTTAATTGTGTTACCTTTGCACAATAGCACGACTACTATGACATGCACACAATTCCGGTTACTGGACTTCTCCGGGATTACAATTCTATACGATAAGTTGCAAGCAATGGCATTTATTAGAATGTGGCAGCCTTAGTGTGTCCCGGGCTGTGGCAGCCTTAGTGTGTCCCGGGCTGTGGCAGCGCTTGTGTGTCCCGGGCTGTGGCAGCCTTAGTGCGCCCCGGGCTGTGGCATCAGCCTTAGTGCGCCCCGGGCGGTGGCAGCCATAGTGCGCCCCGGGCTGTGGCAGCGCTTGTGTGCCAGCACGGGCTGTGGCTAAGGAAAATGTGGCGTAGTTTGGCTAAGAATGACGTGCATGTTTATGAGGTGTGAAGTCGAAGTTTGCTCATATTTTATCGATATTAACGAACTCTTGTGCTCTCATTTGTGCAGACACGATTAGTTTTATGTTTGGGTCGCGCTCTGCCCTCCAAGGCTGAATGTGCGCTTGTTCCTTAAGTGGACTTACTAGATATGTTCAAATTATTTTTACAATTTTGAAGAAAAGACATAAAAATCAAAAGCGACGGTCTCCCCAATGAAGTAACTTCTTTAGCTTGAGCTCCTATAAAGGGCTCGCATCATTTATTCTTATTTAATCCACATAACAGGTCAGAATACCATTGCGATTGAATTTGTGTTAAAACTAATGGATTGATTACAGCTCTATTTTTATGCCTCACTTTTTATGTAATAACTACGCATGGTTTATGTATTATCATTCTATGATTGTCGCTGTACCCCTTAGTGTGCTTGCATTTCTACCTCGTTCTTAGTTAGCCCAAAATTTTATTTTTTCTTTCGAATTGAAGAAGAAAGCAGCCGTTGGCTCCGCCCTCGACAACCGCTGCGCCTGAGCTAAAGAGCCTGCGCCTGGCTAATAGGTTAATCCTATCCAAAGAATGGGCATAAAAAACTTTCAATTTTTACTCATGATTTGTTGTGTAGCATTTTTTGATCTATTTATATAGTATACATAAAACTGAACTTGTTCAACAAGAACTATGTGATTCAGGCTACTAATTCAGTTATTATTTCATGACATGAACAAGACTCAATTTATCCTCTATACTCGATTATTCTCAGTTATGCCTAAGTTAGTAATTGATGCGTGTAAACATTTACACTCTGCTTTTAATTACTCATCTAAGTTGTTCTTTACGAACCCACAATTAAGAATAATCTTTGTGCAATTTTGTGATATGTTCTGGACGAGTTGGCAGCGTAAGAGCTTCACTGGAAACTGATCCATCTTGTTAGATGTTATGAAATGTTTGTTGTGATGAACTGGAGCTTATTTTTTGGATAGTTTTAATGCCACCGACCATACAGCATTTCTTGAGTGTTTTTATCATTACTTCGGCATTCATTCCGTTTCAAATTATATTTGATACGCCATGATCGTTGCGTAGCCTGCCCCCGCCGTTGGTCGTGTACATAAGAAGTCACTTAATCTGAAATTTCATATTGAAGTAACAGAGCAAAAAGTTGCTTAATACCAGCGGCTGTCAATCCTAAGTGTGTGGACCCCTCGGCCTGAAATGGAATAATGTTGGTGCCCTTCTGCCTGGGTCCTGGCCGGGAACCCCGTCAGTTATACGTTGTACTCTCATCGCCCTTCGGTCATGATTTGAAATTCCATATTTATGAATTAAAACTGTTTTTTAAAGACATTATTTATCGTAACTATTACATATTGTTCAGTGTAACTTAAATACAAATGAATTGAGCATAAATTATTGTGCCTAATGTAGATCCTGCTACCTCTATATTCACGTGTAGCCTCGCCCAGTTTCGGGGCATGAGCTGGAGTGGCTGACATGGAACATCAGCCACGACTGTGCCGACAGCCTCAGGCTGATGTTGGACGTCTTTAGGTTCAGTGAGACAACGCTTATGTTGCTAGATGATCAACACGACGATAAGCAGACCGTTAATTTAAGTACATGGGTAGACGGAGCTTAGATTTAGGAAGCAGTCGGGCTTATTAAGACATTTAATGGCGTCAAATACCAGGATGACGACTCGGGAGCCGAAGATTGACATGAGGTACAAAAAAAGTGACGTGAAACAGTGATCGATGAAAATTAAATTGCATTGGAACAGGCACGCGGAAACAAACTCGGACGACGACCACGCATCTGAAAGTTGATCGAAGAGTCTTATTTTCCCCACATGATACACGGTATTCCAATAAATATGAGGCCTCGTGTAACTAAGTATAAAATTGTTTCCTCAGTTTCAAGAGATAGTAGAGTCAAACTTCTATTCACGCCATATTCTAGCGCTCAATTTATGATTCGAACAGGACGGAGCAGCAACGTGGTTTCGAGTTGTAATTGATTGTTGTGTCAATACCTAACCTCGTTTATGTTCGTTATTCTCTCTTATCTTTCCTAATCTCACTTTAAAAATGAAAGTTTTTCGTTGTCACAGTGAGCGTTCTATCCTAAATGTGCGAGAACCGGAACACTTTTCTCTTACTAATTCATTATAACATCTTCCTGTTTGCAATCGACAAAGATATTTGAGCCACATTATTTCACCAAAGCTACAAACAATTGACACATCGATTGAGTATCGCGAAAAAAATTAAGATGACCAAATAAATGAGGGAATAACTGCAAATTATTTCCTGTACAATTGTAATGGCAGGCGCGGAGGGCGAGGTAACCATAATTCACTCGTATGGGAAGTGATGTCCGAAAACTTGTTAATTTCGGTTGCACGTGATCTCTTGCCTCACTTGACTTCAGAAGCTCCCGCAAATCTTAGACACGAGATGTCTTCACATTCAAGGGAATATCTCAATATTGAATAAATTTTTTATTCCTGTGTCCATCACACGCCGCTAAAGCCCCCATAAGGGTGATTGTTAGGATTGATGGCTTAAATAACTCTGCTGACAAAATAAGAGCAATATATCGACCTCTCAGCAACCCTCACCTAGTGCATGAAGCGCTTTCTTCCAAGTTGTTTCACAGCTGCTGATCACAGTTGGTCAAATCTGACTGCAGCGCATTTTTGGCTAAACTTGCATGAATTCCGGTAAGCGACTTAATATTGAAAAGGACCGCATTCTACCTAAAATTTCCCCCTGTAATGGAAAAATTCGGCCGCACCCACGATCAGGGAACAGGATGAGGAATATTTTAATTTCAGCTGGTACAGAATCGTCAAGAGAACAGTATTGATGTATGCTGCATACAGTCATGACTCGACAATGTTCGCTTGTTGGGGTCATGTAGGAACTCTGTGAGGCTCATCGGCAACGTAACGACTGCATTTGACGGTAGTGAATAAGGCAACGGTGCAAAAAAATATGAATAACCGTTGTACTGGGGAAATGATGGAAATATTTAATAAAACTTTTTCCAATTTAACAAACAAGAAGAAAATCCGCAGCTGTCTATCGAGAAAGAAGAAATGCAGTTGTATTGTGTCCGCGAATGTCCATATAAATTCAAATTGAGTGTAACTGACTTTATACAAAACGCGTTTTTACATTTACTGTACAGCTGACAATGACCAATATAAACGTATCATCTTGATATCATAAAATGAGAAAACATGAGCAAGAAGAAGTGGAAATGGCGATGCGCCATATCCCCGGGCTTCGACTGAACTAATCTGCAAATTAATCAATATAAATTTAGGTAATCAATTAAATTTAGGTTTAAATTTAATTTTTAATCGCTAAATTGTGAATGAATGTTTGGATAGTTTATCTGAAGGTTACTTTGCACCGCTTACCTCGCTTCCTATGTGACTGAGATAAGCGTGGGTAAATCGCCTTAAATGAGTCTTAAATAAATAGAGCAATATAGGCTCTGTCTATTAAATGAGTCTACAATAGACAGAGCAACATCGGCATTAAAGAATAGGCTAAGGTTGGCCTGTCGCCAATTCTTATAGTTATAATGCGCATGACTTGTAACTTGAAGATCCGGGGACTGGCCTTTTGACCAGATCTATCCAAAACTGACGTTGAAGCTAAGTAAGTTCAGGATTTTTTGCTGGCTCCGTTTATAATTAGCTTGCTAAACGATAAATTTCAGCATCTATTGCACACCAAACAAACTTAGCGTGTAGAGCAGTAAATGAAAACGGAAAGTACACATTTATTTCTGACTACGCTGGCAGGAGCGCAGTGTGAATAAGTAGCTTCATTGTTACTCAGGTCTACATTGGTTTTGATTTGAAAGTTATGCACAGAAAACCTACTGAAACTTTGCGTTTAGCGCGCTAATTGGAAACAAAGAGGGCAAAATCCTGAAAAGTTTGAAATGGCGCATTGGCGAGTCTTAACGCGAACGAAAATTTTTAGATTTAATGCAATAAGGTTAGTCCTAAATTGTCAGAGTTATCATGACCATTTGGGTGGTAGAGTGACATGACAGACATGTGGGGTTACAATAGGGATCCGTCATATGTAACCGAAAAGCGTCTGAATAGGGAACGGTCTACTATGCCTTTCACCAATATTTTTCTAATTACTTCTTCCTAATATTAATTAAATGAATTGAAACTTGTGGCTACCGAATACATTTTAACAAACTTTCAATTTTATCTGAAATTACATTTTTCATGTTTAGGGTAATTTGAATCATTTTAACGAAAATCCGGTGACAGGAGACAAACTTCTTTGGTAGCCTGCAGCTGATCATTAATTTAACCCAGGATCTCAGTGCCTCTTACGTCTTTGTATTGTTAGGGTTGCGGACGTTTGTTAGTGGAAAGGATTTCAACTTGACGGGCTAGGGAGTATTCTGTGAACGCTTTCAATCTGCAAAACTACCCAGGTATGCTTTCGAGTTTTAGCAATATTTCCTTCGTTACTTCTAAAAATAGTAGCATATAAACCCTTCTTTAAGTGAAAAGTCAAATGTATCAGCTGCCATCTTCGATACGTTAGCTCTCGCTTGCGCCTTGCAAACTCGAATTTCTTCAAAATTTGTCACCTTCGATTGGAGTTTTTATGTCCTGTAGAAAATTTATTTTGCTGAATTCTCTAACGTTAATGACAACGTTGTCACAGCACTTTCGTCGCCGGCCTTCACTTCAGCAGAAAAGTCGAAAGATATTTTTTATGAACAAAGCATTAAACAATCACAGCTGATAAGCTTCTAGCGAGATCGAAACATCTCCGCAGATCTTAGTATGTGTCATTTGGTAATCGAAACGTGCACAATTGCACATCATTGTTTAACCAGTTTAGGCCCGTATTATAGCTACTTCAAACAGTCAAACGTTCAAAGTATGTTCTTTCAATTTATACTTGCACCGTGCACGGTTGCATCTATGTCTATCGTTTCAATTTGAAATCTTGAATCTCGCAAGTACGGTTTTGTAAGAAAATCCTAAACTTGACGATTCAGTAATTTGCTTTGACAAAAATTATGCACCTAAAATGTAGTGACTAAGTTATCATAGTCACATAGACTAATATTAAAGTTTTGTTGCCCAGCTTGTATAAGGCAATGAAAAGTACCCTATATGCCTATAACTTAGTTACAAATTACAAACATATACCTAGATTCAGAGGATCTATGCTTCTTATTTACTAGTTGAACTGTTGAAAAAAATATATATTTGTTGCTTCAATTTATGGCATAATATAAGATTTGATGAGATTATGAGAAACCTATGACTGTGGAGGCTGTGGCCCTGTGCAAATGATTTACTTGTGGCTAAATTAATATTCCAAAAATCAAGTCAAAGCATGAACGATAGAAACATTCACTAGGCATGGAATATATCTAATTTCCAAACTGCAAGTAGAGCTTTACTTCTAATTTTGCAGCTACAATTCACAAGAATCTTTCTAGATAAATTGTCTTTAAATGTATTGAAAATGTTACTGGAGTGGTTAGATTTTAGTTACGAGTTAGAATTTTAAAATCCTGCTTTTCACAAATACATGTATTTTTAATAACAAATCTTGCTTTTATGTAAAGCTGGGCTTATGGCAATAAATCCTCAATATTGGTCACACACTCACACTTGAGTATAAAATAAATGATCCTAGTGACACAAAAAAAAAATTCTACTTAGTGGGCTATGGCTACCAAATATTGATGTACTCAGCAAATTCAGCATCTCAGCCTGTGGCCCAACTAATGACTGACCAAGAAATTTCAGTGAACGAATGAGCAACAAAGAATGAATTTCTGAAAATAAATCAAATTCTTATCATAGAACATAATTTGTCCTCCTAAAAAGTCTTGCCTTGAGGAAAAAATGCCAGATGCCTCTGCTCCAAAACTGGTGCATCCAAGATCTTGCCTTCTAGCCCTTTAATTTCATTTGTACATTGGTCTCCTTCATGACAAATATTTCTTAATATTTTGATCATATTTTTGTTTACATTGGGTATTATTGATATATGTATCATATTCAAGTATGTAAAAACTCAGAAGCATGGTTTAAGTATTTGATTTTTTACTACCAGTATAATTTTAATGACTTTGTCTTGGCTTTACTGGTTTGTGTGTGCATTCTACTTTTTTCTGTGACTCATCTTTTCTAATTTGTTGATTATAAATGTATTAAATGTGATGCAATTATAACTATTAATTGTGCAGACAGAGGAATGTTCACTTGTCAAATACTACATAATTTCTGGTATCCCTGGGAACTATTATACATTCTACTGTTATTTAACTTTTGCTATTGAATAGGGTAATTATGCTTTTTACCAATAACTATGAGAGCTACTACTAAAATTGGTTGTTCATAGCATAGGCCCTAGACATGCTGATGAGGGTGGCCTAGAGGCTGGGTACAATGGGCCATGGGGAGGGGAAAGAGTAGGATGAATGATGAGAGGTATGCTGAAAAGTCTAAAGCCTTCTGAAGAATGTCCCACAGCAAGAAGATAAGGGACTGTTAGAAGGGACAGATGTCCTTCCTGACTGAGCTAAGAGCAGCTGTGTTTATGGTGTTCATGTGGAGTGGAGGGGCTTACTGCACTTGGAGCAGGCAATGCTCATGGAGCATCACACTATGAGAGTAGGTTGTAGCAAAGGAGCTGTATAGGTCTGACTGCAGCTGAGACTGTGAAGAGCAATAGGGGGCGAGTGAGCTTGGCTTTCTTGGAGCCATTGGTAGTGTTGATGAAGCTACAACCCTGTTTATTCTTGGTGATCTCAGCAGTGTGGGACATTTATCTCTTTTCTCTTGTTGTCCTATAGTTAGTAATAACAAGAAAAATCAGAAATAAGCTTTAAATGAAGCCCATAGGTATGGATAGTGCTAAGAAGAAACTCAGCAGGTGAACAAACATAGGAAGGACACCTGTCCCAATGTTAAGGTGGTCAATGGAAGACATCTTGAGTAGCCTTTGGCAAGCCTCAATGCATTGTTTTGAATGACTTACAGGCTAACAGCAGAGCTAGAAGCCATGGCGGTATATACCTGATTAGGCCAGTGTTGTTCATCGAATGGGTCAACAGGTGTGCAACTATCAACAAAGGATATATATAAAGTGTGTTATTATAATCTCATTGACGTATACAATTACCCAACCATGCAATTGTTCTGTGAGCATTACACCATGAGTGCAAAGCCTCAAGTCAATTTTTCTAAGGCCTATTCAATTTTTACTCACTTCTTAATGAGGTTTGTTCATGTGCAAATGGGATTGCATGTCATCAGGGTTTTCCCTGTGTTGCTTAGCATTGCTAAACCTTTCTTCTTACATCAAAAGGTTGTTGAACTTAGTGCCTGGTTGACATGTCCCAACAAGCATGGCAAACCAACTGATGACATAGTTTATTCATTCTAATATGCTGTGCGCATTTGCTGTTTTCACATTTCAATTTGTAAATTATATATAGACTTGGAGCATCTTAATTTATGTCTGAACAATGATAGATCTCTGTGCACTTTGTATCTGCAGTCAGATTTTGATAATTTGTTCCTCCTGGAAGTATTGACTGCATTGAGTCATTCTTTATTACAATGAGGATTTGTATCCTTAAATGCAACATTTAACTTGTTAATGAAATAGTTTTTGCATGTATAATAGTTTTTGAAATAGTTTTTGCATGGATTTGTGCCATTCTTGGCTTATTGAACTAAAATAGCAAGTGGTTCCTGCAAGTGTGTATTATTAGAATAGGGATGAATTTTGTTAGTTGTAACTTTGATAGAAGCTGTTATCAACCATGCTTTGTTGATCAAAATAAACCTGATTGTCTGTCTGCTCTCACTTGTTTCTACTTCAATGTTTCCAATGTTAAATAGTCTCCGTTCTGTAGTATTTTTCATTTTTCCATAAAAGTAACAACAATAATGATAGGTGAAAGTTTTTTTAAATACCTAAGTTGTGACATAAGGATCATAATGAACTCTATGTCTGTCTTTTAAACACTGCAGTATTGAAGATGCTTCGCTTCAGCAACACGCTGGTGCGTCTGGCTGGCACTCGGGAGGTCCTGCAGACTGGGGCTGCTGCCTCCTTCTGCAGCTCAGCCAAGCAGCTCAGTGCTGCTGGTGGGGATTTTGAAAAACACAAAATCCCTGAAAGGCTTCTTTACATTCCTGATGCTGAAGACCCTTCCTTCTTTGAGTCGGTCGAGTATTTCTTTCATCGGGGATGCCAGGTGACTTGATTATTTTGATTTTTTGTTAACAATTTCAAAATGAGCTTCTTGTGCTTGAATTGCACGCTCTCTTAAATGGGTTGTGTTCTAAACAACCTTTCCTTGCTTCAAAACTCATTGAATCTTCGTTTAATTTTTATAGATCCAAATTAGGATCTATTTACAGATTTTAAAGATTCAAATATTACTAGTAATTCTTCATTGTAGAATTTCTGACGCTTTTGTGAGATCAAATTGAATGTAACCTTACGTGCATAGACTAAAAGCTGCCATAAAATTAATTTATATCGCTGGTGTGAATGCACTTGTGTTCTCAACATGAAAGAAAAACATTTGGTAATGACGACTCTAACTAGTTGGATAGTCGATATTACGCTCATCTAGTTCTAGGGTATAGATACTAAGAAAACTAATCCTCAAATGATGGATTCAATAAGTGTTTCAAGCAGGCTGATGAGTCTGCCCTGCCACGGCAATTGTTACTCTCATTCTTGCTCTTGTTTTGCCTACAAGGTTGTGGAGGATCAGCTGATAGAGGAGATGAAGGACCGCATTTCCTTAGAAGATAAGCGCAATCGCACAAAAGGCATCATGGCGATCATGGAGCCTTGCCACCACGTACTCGAGGTCGCTTTCCCCGTCAAGCGCGACAACGGCAAGTTCGAGATGATCCGCGGCTGGCGCGCCCAACACTCGTTACATCGTACGCCCACCAAGGGGGGTGAGTTGACAACTGCGAGGCACCTTATAGTGTGAGATATTGTACAGGAATGTAAATCTTTTGAAGATACTCGATTAAAATAATAGCTAGGCAGGGTGTAAAAACTCAGCTGAGAACTGAAACGCATCCCAATAAATGGAATTATGTCGAGTAAAATAATAGCTAGGCAGGGTTTAAAAATTCAGCCGAGAACTGAAACGAATCCCAATAAATGGAATTATGTCGAGTAAAATAATAGCTAGGCAGGGTTTAAAAACTCAGCTGAGAACTGAAACGAATCCCAATAAATGGAATTATGTGTGTGTGTATACATATGTCAGTTTAGATGGATGTTAATATTGTTTGAAACCATCTGCCTGCGTGGCACCGAGACGCGATCCTTACTGGGAAGCCTGCAATAATTTCAGCCGCCTTGATGAGGCGAAGCTCGCAGCAAGCTCACTTACAGTATATATATTATATAATTATAATTACTCGCGACTGACCGCGCAGCACTCAAAACTAACCTTGCAGCATTCGTCACCTTATGTGATTTCCACATTTTTTATATCAGAACTAAGAGTTATTTTAATATTGACGCGGATGTCAGTTTTGACGACGTTCGTTGTACGGTGTGGCTTTGTGAGATATTTTGCACTCGTGCCAAGACTGTCCGCGGCGACTGCATTGGCCGAACATTGCGCTGCCATTGTACAGGACGTGTCTCATAAAAACGAATTCCGTAAATGTTCGATTCCCGAATAAAAACGTAAATTTTTCCAATTCCTTTATTTTTTAATTCAATTTTTTCAACTTAATTTCTTTTGAATTTCATTTTTATTTAAATTTTTTAAATTACATTTTAATTTTTTATTTCAATTTTTTTAAATTCCATTTTTTTAATTCCATTTCTTTCAATTCCATTTTGTTTTTCAATTCTATTTTTTTCCAATTCCATTGTAGTTTCGCCTGTCTAACCTAAACTAGCGCATCTCTGTGTTGAAGTGTGCATGAGCCGACAGCGGTCGTGGAGGCGTAGGGCTGCTGTAATTGTAGGGTCGCCGGACGCCTGAGGCTGCCGACCTCTGCAGCACTGCTCACTTCTTGGTTCCTCAGCTCAAAACATGGCGAGAAATGTGTACATGTTTCTCATCAGCGTTAAGAACACTATTTGAAAGTGTTCAATAGTGTTTTGAACACTATTTGAAAGTGTTGATAGTGTTATGAACACTTTGAAAGTGTTCAATAGGGTTTTGAACACTATTTGAAAGTGTTCAATAGTGTTTTAAGAAGTCTACTCGAAAGCGGAACTGAGAACATTCTGCGTTTGAATTGATAGTCTGAATTTTAACAAATTAATCGAATTTAGTTTGTAAATTATTATTCAGCAAATTTATTTCTTTTATTATTCTTGAAATATTTTCAGTTCTTTGAGAGGTCTTACGCTATAGAAAGCAGTGAACTGCAAGTCATTAAAATTTCTTCCAAAAAATTTTACGCTAAAAATAATATGGTGTAATTACAGTGAAATAGATCGCGCAAGTTTTAAAGAGAAGTTCGGGGAACCTTCTGCGTCTTAAGATTGATTGTTGTTCATAAAATGCGCCTCGGTATACCTAGTGATTATTTAGTTTTTGATTTCCTGAGAATATAATTTTGAACATTTGGGTGATTTTAAAGATCAATATGTTAAAGTTAATATATTTTGTAAAGTTCATCAGTTTTGTCGTGTGCCGATACCTGCGTAGAGCGCACACACTATTTGCCAGTGCCGTTCTCAAGCATATTTCCATCACTACACAGGATGTTTAACCTCGTTGCCTTTTGTAGAGATTAACATCGGATGTAGCGTAAAGGCTTGACATGTATGAGAGTTCAGGCTCAAACTGGTTTGTTCTCGCAATGCTCGCGCCGGATTAGATGGCGCTGATACACGCTTGTGTTGCATGCACGTCGCGACGCGTCAAGTTTGGCGTCGATAATTTAATCTCATCACGAAATTTCAACGCAATCGGGAAATTGGATAGGCAATTGGTTGACGTTGTTGCCAGCGGTGTAGCTTTGGTTGTTCGTGTGTCGTGAATTCGCAATTCGTTGGGGCCTGCACGGTTGCCAGCGCACGCGCGACTCGGTACGTGACACGCGCGTTCAAATGGCTTGATGTGACGTATGGGCATGGATGCGTTCCACCGCCGAGGCTTGCGACACCTTCTCGATCATGTGTCGAACATTACAATCAGGCATTACTTGTTAGAAACTCGAGTCACTTGGATAACTTTATTAGGATAAAGTCAAAGCCAAAGTATTCGTCTTCATAAACTCATGGGATCATTGAAGTTAACCTTTTGCGCCGTGATCTTACAGACATCTACAGTTCATTAAGTTTACTGCCCGTCTGTTCAGTTCTGTTTACTGATGTACGTTTTATACTGAAACTGCCATTACCAGTGGCAGGATGGTCGACTCGCTCTAGTTTTTGGCACTTGGACAACCGTCAGGATATATTTTTTATAGCCCAGAAGCTTTTTATGCTGAGATTGTTCATGCAGTTAGCGATACTCTCTTACAACGTAACATTCATATTTTCTCATTTCCATTTGTCCGAGCTCTCTTGATACAGGCAGTAAACAGACCTGAGTACAAATAGGCTCAGAACTGACGACGTAAATTCTCAAGGTCTTGAAGATCCTGCTTAAATTTGAGGCGGCTTGCATTTGACACTCCTGTCTTCTCTGAGCTACACGTGACGAGAGTATGTAGAGGTGGCACGGGCCCGCACGGCGGCACGCTACCCATGTGTAAGAGGGACACGCCCTCCCCCTCCTCCCGTCTCCAACGACCAATCAGCAGCTCTCCTGGTACCCGCCTTCCTTGTTGGCCAATACAAACCTTGTGCTTTATTCTATCAACGTTCTGTGCGAATTCCTTGTAAAATTCTGGTTGCGCCGCGATGAATTAGAATATTTTTAATGCATATAAATCTTGAGATGTCGAAAATCCTATTATTGATGCTCAGGTTGTATTTTTCATTTACTTTATTTGCACGTTTAAGCTTGCTTAATCTGAAATTCTGAACCTCATGGGTTACCTTTGCTTGTTTGCTTGAGTCGGTTTCCAACTCTGATTGTCTCGAGAACCTTAATAAATTGTTTGAAAAACAGACACCGAGTATGAAATTGAAGAACTGTTCTATCATGGCCGTAAATTCAACAGCAATAATTAACTAATTAGTAGTTTGGTCGTACACACTTCTTTCCTAGTTAACTTGCTAACTGCAAGTCGGGGCTATGCAATAACGTCTCTCTTGTCTTACTGCATGTTATGAAATAGGTAAGGAGTATTTGTCTCAGGGTTCGCCACGGTTGATTTTATGACTTCAAGTCGGGGCTATGCAATAGCATCTCTCTTGTCTTACTGCATGTTATGAAATCGGTAAGGAGTATTTGTCTAAAGGTTCGCCATGATTGATGTCATGACTTCATCTCCCGTAAAGCGTCGACAAGACATCGGCCACAGCCACGCCACGCGACTGCCTCTCTTTTGAGCGCTTGCCAAGCTTGTGCCTACCTCTCTTCCCCACTCACTCCTCATTATACCTTCTGCTTCTTTCCGCAAAAACTCGCCTCGCAATTCTGGTTATGTTAGCTTTGATATTCCTAGCAGTTCGTCCCATCTGTACGCAATGATTTTTGTTCTCGAAGCAGCTATACTTTCATGCAAGAGGTTCGTAGTGCGACGATCTGCTATCTTCTTCTAAAGACAACGCTTCTAGAGAATCCAGTGTCTTTGATCTTACATATGTACAATGAATTTCTAATTTTATTTTCAAATATTAAAAGAAATTGATTTTTCAATTTTTTTTAATATATAAAAAAATTAAATTTTTAAAATTATTTGTTCTGTCAATTGATTCACGCATTGTCTCCAACTTTACGCAAGTGTGCAAAATTTTGGACCGATTGAACATGTAGAAGTTTGTTAAATATCGATTATAATATTTGTAGCAGAGAGAAAAAAAAAACAAGAAATGAAGTTAAAGAGAAGTGTTGTAAAAAGTGGAGTTAAGGAGAAGTGTTGTAAAAAGTGGAGTTAAAGAGAAGTGTTGTAAAAATAGCCTGGACTTCAGTTATTGCGTTAACTTATCAGATTTCTTTGGTAATTAAATGCGATTGAATAATTCGGCTATTTGATCCTACTATTTTCTCCGTTTTTTTCTACGTGTGATTATTCTTCCCCAAAATAGAAATTTCGAATTCTATGAATTGATCAATTGCCTCATTGGGTTTCAATGGCAAACATGCACGTGTTGCAGGTACGGTTTGTGCAAGAATTTGGTAAGCTGTGTCATTGGTTGCACAGTTGAATCATTGACTGCCTGTCCCTGAAAAAAAATGATGTGTATCCTAATGATACTGTGACTTGAATGGCACGCGACAGAGAGGTACTGCGTACTATAACACTCTTTTATGACGTAAGCCAATCTCCTTCGCATTCCTGTCATAGTTGAATAATGTTATATATATTTTGGTACACCTTAGTAGTTCTGCTCACACATCACTTTCGAGTTTCGAGATGTCAAAGATTGAATAACCTAAAAATAATCTCCATTTTTACATTAGATGCTGCAAATTTCTCAAAATAAAGCAGTCAGTGTACTTTAGTGTACTATATGTAATTTAGATCTGGACTAAATTAATGTTTTTATGTTTACCGGCTTACCATCCACCATGCTGGCTATGATTGTGTTCTCCGTCCCAAATTTCTGCCAAGTAAACCTTTTTCTTTACTAGTTGCACGACTTTTACTTCGTTTATGTCAATGAAGGAAATTTTTTACGTGTAGTTTGTCTGTGTGCAATACACGGGAAGCTAGAGGGTATGTTACGGACCGGTTCCTCTGCATTTTAAACCTACAATTTATTCGCTCGAGCTTCGAGCGATTGTTTCAAGTTAAGATTTTCTGTTTTCGCGCCTTCGTTCAGTATGCCCATTTTCTTTGAATTCTATTTAGATTAGAAGATACGAAGTTGCATTTCGGCAGCTCCTGTTCGCCATAGCTATTTTTCCATACTTCATTAACATTGCATCGAATTATAAAATTTCATATTTGTATTTAAACAATGTTTTTTTTTTCAGTAATATGTCATAAACTGCATGTAATTACGAAATATTTTTCAATATTTGCGCTCGTAAGAGCCGCCTATGATTTGGGAAACCATGGGCCACCTATTTAACTCCTGGATAAGCGCTAGAACCAATTTCCAACCTCTGCATGCAAGAACTATTTTCAGCCTCAAAGCTAGTCTACGCTAGAACACCCTAATTTAGACCAGTGACACTCCTCAAAGATGTAGCGCCGGAGGTCTTCAGCCAATACTTAAGCATGCTCCCTCAAAAGCTAGGAGTTCTGCATCCGGCCTAGCTCGTCTGGCCTAACTTTTTCACGCTACCTTGACTCACAACCTCTTTGAAGTTTTGCAACTGACTTTACTTGCTAACTTTCCCCGCCTCTCGAACTTCCCGCAGCCGATGAGGATAGGCTAGGTCCGATCAGATTTGTTTTGAATTGAAAGACTTAGCAGCGTGAGTTGGTTAGGCCTGATGGAGTATGACCATGCTCAACTTAAGCATTCTTAAGCAATATCTGTGAACATATACGGCAGTATGGCTTTCAACACTTGACTTCATTTAGGCTGTTAAGCTCTCGAGCGGGGACTAAACAAGCCTAAGTATGATCTTTTAAGGCACACGTTTGGCTTCGCCTCTTTCTACCATGGACTTAGATGTAGTTGCAGTCGCAATGTAACGAGATGCCTCCAGTTCCGAGATGCTAGCTTAGTTTACGAAGTCTCAGATTTTGGCCGAGGTACCCGGCAAAACTGTCACATGTTAAAGAGCTCAATCCATAAATCCGAATGGATTTCGTGCACCTGAGCGCTCCCACTATATACAGAGCGCGCGGTGTCTGACTTAGTATCAGTTATTGTATTTTTTTTCCGTGGGCCGACGTATCGTGCAAGTCAAGTATCTTCGTTTCTGTTGCTGTTCTCGAGGCCGATGTCTTGAGTGTCTTCGTTGCTGTTCAGCTGTCTCACCTTTTTTTTCGTCTCAGAGATGGTAACGCGTTTTTTTACAGTGGGCCGGTCTTTTGAGACCGCCCGCTCCTTGTTCGTGGTAAACGATTTTTGATTCGAGGATTTCGGATGTGGCCTTCCACCTCGTTGGTAATGCTTATTCGTGACTTCTGATGGAAGACGAATAGCTTGACATCTGAAGCGCTGGAAAACCATTCACCCTCTATACTGACATCCTATGAAATAGCTTATTTTTCACATATTTTTTTGTTTTTTTCAACATGAACTGATATGTGATGAGAACGATTATCTTCAGCAGATTATTAGTCAGATCACTTACCGTTTGCTTTAAAATCTCATATAGTCTTTATTTCAAAAGTTTTAACAAAAGCTCATGTCTTTTATATATTATTGATGCAACCCGTTATGATCGAATGGACGATCAACTGCATCATCACCAAGAGAAATTCAAAGCTACTGGTCATTTAGGAATTTTAGGAACATAGCAACTTGAAATCTTTTGCCCGATTAAAACCTTTACTTGGCATTTTTTATAATATTTCACGTGATGGTCCGTACACCCAGGCATCCGCTACTCCTTGGACGTGTGTGCCGACGAGGTGAAGGCACTGTCTGCCCTCATGACGTTCAAGTGCGCGTGTGTGGACGTGCCCTTCGGAGGAGCTAAGGCGGGTCTCAAGATCGACCCTCGCACCTACTCCGTCAACGAGCTCGAGAAGATCACCCGGCGCTTCACACTCGAGCTCGCTAAGAAGGGATTCATCGGTGCGTGAGTTTCGTGTGTGATTATGGCGAACTTAGTTGCTCAGCGTCACAGAACATTACAAAATAATGTTGATTTTATTCTGATGCAAAATACATTCGAAGAGCTCAGACTCGTATAGCTACTTGAGATAAGTTCTAATTGTTCATCTACAATAAGCAAGTTGGTATATTTTTTTATATTAACTGCTGCATTTGTGATTATTTTTAGGCTTCAGTGCACCCAGTTACGTTAAAAACATATCATTTACATTAGCTCATGTCTCAACCACTTCAACACACGTGATCACTCTCGAGTTAACCTCTCCATCCCATTGCAGCAAGTCGTGTGTGTCAGCGTTACTTGATAAGCTTGGCCTTTACTGCAAATTTTTTTATTATTGGTTTTTGTGATGTGAAATATCTTTGAGGTGAGTTATTTCGTTGGATTTATCCCACTGAAATCTGCTAGCATCGGACGTGCTCCTAACATCTCCAGCTGCTACTCTGTAGTTAGCTGCAGTAATTGAAGTCGCGGCAAATTTTTTCGGGCGATTGTTCCTGCCTATAGCTTTGTTCAGTGCTCAACGATATGTTCGATGATTCAGGCTTCTAATTTACTATATGATGATTATAATCGATACATTGATATCGTGTCTACAGATTTCTTGGAAACGTTAAGTACTCAATAAATTTGGAATGCTATGTCCTTTTAAACCCACACTGTAATATTGCTTAATAATATGATGCGACTGTCAGGACCTGGCATTGACGTGCCAGCGCCTGACATGGGTACAGGTGAACGTGAGATGTCATGGCTCGCTGACACATACTCACGTACCATTGGTAAGTCAGCGTCAGGCCGACGATCGAGGCTGTCTCTTGCCCGTCTCCTGCTTCTGTTTTGTGTCTCCCCGGTTTTTCTGCAGCTCGCGGTTGGGAAGCGAGGCGTGTTCCACACTGAATAGTTCTTAACTTTTTACCTAATTATTCGTCGACAGACGTTTTGTGTAGTTCCCTCGTCCTTCAGAAAACGAGGCGGTCGTTGATTCGTGACCATCTCACTTTTAAACCTTGTATTGTTGAATTGCAACAAACGCTGTTACAGAACCTCATTTTGCTCACCTCTCTTGTCCGTGTATCTTACTACACGATTTTTGCACCTCTTCAGTGAGATGGTCCCGCAGTCCGCGTATAGTTGTTTGTTTGCTCGAGTGTTTGTTTGCTTGCACTAACACGTGTCGTGTCTGTGGTGTGTGGCCAGGTCCCGGCATTGACGTACCAGCACCAGACATGGGCACCGGGGAGCGCGAGATGTCCTGGATCGCCGACACTTACGCCCATACAATCGGTGCGTTGCATGCCCTGCTACGAGGCAAGGTTCTTCATGGTCATGGCTCCCAATACATATTATGAATATGTGCTTACTCACTTGTCACTGGATAATATAATATTATTATATTATGCAATACATATTATGAATATGTGCTTACTCACTTGTCACTGGATAGTGAGTATTTGGTGAGACTAAGACTGTCCAATATTCATGCGAGACATTTGTCGGCACGAACTTGCTGGTCAAACATCTATGCTCAAGAACCTTTCAGCCAATGAAAGTGTTCAACAATCGTGTTTCACAAATCAAGGTTCGCTTGTACGTGCCGTTATAATTTCATTAAAAAATTATGGAGCAATGTTCTCGATCTAAGTGACACGGTAACTATATGGCTACAGAACTGTTTTTCATGTATTTTTCAGTTCTTCCTGTGTGAAATTATTATTGTGTATTGTGTGTTATAACAGTTATTATTACTTATTATGTGTGAAATTAAATGTGCTAGCCATTGATGCAACAAACTAGTTTCGTCTCACTAAGCTGTGACTACTTTCTTGGCATAGTAAGTCATTCACATAGAAATCTTATCGATAATGCATGTCCAACTGTGTTATGACACTTAACTTACCTTCGCCTAATATTCATTTAGTTGTGCGTTTTACGAGTACAAACGGCTCTTGTTATCTCGTACGTTAATGATCGTACAGTTCATTTGCCGAGTAGGTAGTCTATTACGACCTTTAATTTGTAGCAGTCATCATCCGACTCAATACTTTGATTTTAATAACGATCCATTAATATTTTTACGGGAAAATTTATAATTTCATATGGATTTATTTACGAGAAAGCTTGTATATCGGAAACCTCGTCTTATCGGTAGGTCAAATGAGGAAGCCTACCGTTGGTTGAGGTTTATTTCTTATCGCCTTGTACTAAAATTTCTTATCAAGGCGATCTTGATCATCTGCATTCATATGCAGTACCAGCTCTGAGCCGTTATCTTCTGAATTCTACAACTAACTACAAGACTTCCATCTATCGAAGAAGTGTTAGATTCATGTCATGGTTTTCAGTTACATCCCATGCACAGTATAGTTTCTGATTCAGTATCTCAACTCGCTCCTGACAGTCGCACTTTATATTCACAAGTTAGTTGTTCTCCAATGTCCTCTGCCCTCAAAATAGGTAGGTCTCCCCTCAAAATAGACTGGCGTACACTTTAACTTCTCCCAAGTGTTAGTAGTCACGATCATTTGCTGCACCGCGTTCAGCTATGCTAGTTGAGCATGCACTGATGAGTCTATTCACACTTTCACCGGACCTGCATCTAGGCTTAACAATCCATATAAATTAATTAAAATATACCTGATACTTTTCACGCTCAGAATAATTTATTATTTCAAAAATATATTTCATAAATTATTTGGTATTTCTTCATAAAATTTTACAAATAAGCAAAAAAAGGTTACTGCCTCATCAGCTTTTTAGCGCATTTTCTCATTTATGGAAAAATGCACTACTATTGTGCTCGCCATGTCCGTCCGTCCGTCTGTCTGTCTGTCTGTCTGTCCGTCTGTGACCTCAAGTTTTCGTCGACGAGAAAATGCGCTCTCTGTCACTCACTGCTATCGTGCAGGTCAGAACTGCCTTCATCATGCAGGTCAGAACTGCCTTCATTTGATGGCAATGATCGCGCATGCAGAGCAACTCTGGTCGAGGTTCATTCCTGCCAGGCAGTTGAGTGCGGGTGGGTGAGAGGTACGGTATGCATCGTCAAATCTTTCAACTCAAGCAAGAGTTCTGGAATATTTATTACTGGATATTATTATCACTGGAATATTTATTTGTGGATGATTGCATAAATATGAATGACGTTCATAGGTTAATAATTTACCTCCTTACCTTCGAGACAGCTGGTTTAACCTAAACTGTGCATATTGATATCTAAATACGTAAGTCTTGCATATTAACACGTTGACTACGATTGCTTCATCTTGTACTTTTGTTTCATTTTTCTAGTACTATTATGTAAGAGGGTTGCCAGACTTTCTTTTTTTACCGGACAAATTCCGCGATTTAGTTTTTTCAATTTAGGTGGTCGGCTAAAATTTATGATAGGGGTTGTAAGGTGCGCTTCCTAATTAAATAAAAAAAATTGAATTTTTACACCGGAACCTACAAATATACTAGTACATATTGAGTTATAGGCCTTTTTGGCCTTTTTGTTCACGGACTTAATTGGCCGTTTTTAGGCCATCTGGCAACCCTGAATTATGTACCAGGAGAAATACATTTTGTGGTACGCATATGTACCAATACGTAGTCAACGTGTTAAAATCCAACATATATGTATCTATGTAGTAGTTTTTATAATGCTTGTAGTACTTTTTATATACCCATGTAGTTAGTTTCTAATGCTTGTTGAGCGGGTGTTAACAGCGTTGTTTGTACGGCCTCAGGGCTTCGGTAACGTAGGCCTGCACACGATGCGCTACCTGCACCGCGCTGGCGCCACGTGCATCGGCGTCAAGGAAGTCGACGGCGAGATCTTCAACCCCGACGGCATCGATCCTAAGGTGACGCTTCCTCCTCTCAACCACAGGCAACCCGCAACCCGTATTATTTTAGGGCAGGGTAGATGTTTACTGTGCGATTTTGATTTTTTATGCCATGTACCGTCTCGACGTCAAGGAAGTCGACGGCGAGATCTTCAACCCCGACGGCATTGATCCTAAGGTGACGACGCTTCCTCCCTCTACCACAGGCAGCTCGTAACCCATGTTATTTTAGGGTACATGTTTACCGTGCGATTTGGATTTTTGGTGCCATATACCGTATCATTTTGTCACTTTCTGTACCATCGTAGCACTACAATTTGGTAACATAATTGGAATATCATTCTGAAACATTTCACAATTTGGCCCAACTTTTACGTGTAGAGTTTTTGGTGTTCGTGTATTTCGAAATAGATTTTTGTCCCCCCTGGTATTGTGTTGGAACTTGTCACGGGTGTAACACTCAGTAATCCTGTAGCGTGCTGAATACAACCTACAAAATCTTGAATTAAGTACGTCGCACTTCCCATCCATACCATATTTTTGGGGATACTGTGAGTATTCAGTCATTGGGAGAGTTTTTTAGCATCAAATGCAGCTTGGAAAAAGATATGTACTTTGAACAAATGTGCTCAGGTTGATATTGGTTCTTGATTTTATCTTAGTTTCTGGCCAAAGAAGTCTAAAGGAAGATGTGCATGACATATTAAGAAATTATTATTAGTAGGTATTATTATTATTCTACGAAGCATTTATCGTTGGCGTCTGGTTCAAACGAACTTCGCGGTCACGTCACACATAAGATTAATAGCGAGCGAAAAATAAAAAAATATTATCTGTGTGCGAACAATGAAACACGACATTATTATTGCAGGAGCTGGAAAATTACAAGCTGGAGCACGGCACCATCGTTGGGTACCCCGGCGCTAAAGTTTACGAGGGGGAGAACTTGCTGTATGAGCCCTGCGACATCCTCATCCCTGCCGCCATCGAGAAAGTCATCCACAAGAACAACGCCCACAAGATCAACTGCAAGGTTGACCATAACTTCATTCTAGGTTGCGGCGTGACTAAACAAAAATGACTAGGTTATGTGCTGCAAAGGAACTTTGGTAGATGTAGATATAAGCGACTTCAACCTATTTAACTGCGGGGACTTTGTAATGTCATGTCCAAGAATGTTTGTCTTAAACCTTCGTCTTCAGATAAATTATTCGTCATAATCGCTAACCGTACCATGAGGTCTGGTAACTTGAATTACTGTCAGTAGACCAAGGGTTAAATTAAGGTTGTGCAGGGTCTTACACTATCCGCCTCACGCTGCTCAACAGAAATGGTGTAGGCACGCTTTTCTTGTGGCATCAATTGATGTTGTTACATGCATAAATACTACTAGCTAGATAATGTAGTTCATATGAACCAAAATGTCATTTCTTAGTTGTCCGAAACTATTCTGATTCTGGATATTTGACATCAGGTGATCGCCGAGGCTGCGAACGGCCCCACCACACCTGCTGCCGACAAAATCTTGCAGCAACGCAACATTTTGGTCATTCCTGACCTATACATCAACGCTGGAGGTGTCACCGTCTCATACTTCGAGTGGCTCAAGAACTTGAACCACGTTTCATACGGCAGACTCACCTTCAAGTACGAGCGAGAGTCCAACTACCACTTGCTGGGTAAGTTTCTCCTCGTTTCATCTATTCTTTGATGAAAGTCACGCTCATGATGAGGCTACTATGTTCAATGTTCATGTACGCATCGGTGCTGTCTTCACAACTGTATGATGGGGAAATTAATCATTGCCACATCTTGATATCATATTTTTATTTGTGTCAACTGGACTACATATCAAAGCCAGGTATAATTTTTTTATGGCCGCGCAGTGATATTTGAGATGTCTTTATTTTTTTATTTATGCTTGTTCACACGAAGTAAATTACTAGCTCCTGAGGTCTGCCTCGAACTCTTGTTCTAACAGCTCAGTGTGTGTGCACGTCCACCGTTTTCATAGCTAGTCCTAGTCGATACTCGATACAAGCCTGATGAATAACACACCGCCTCATATTTTGCTGTGCATTTGGTAATGTGTTATTAGCAATAACATTTTCTGATGTCACTTGTAACTTGATCGACACTAGATAAGATTAATTGGAGCTTCTTTTTTTCGGAAGTTTCACGAACCTTATGTGTAGTCGTGATTCACTACCCGCACTCATTTTAACCTCCAAGTTCCCCCTTTCTTATTGTTAAACCATATTGCTGAAGCTATCTGAAGTCACGGTCATATGGAAGTGGGGTTTCCTTTACGCCTCAGATTTCTCATGATGGAATAATGGTGTTCAAACTGGATATTATTTATGAGCATTTAATCTATATAAGTAATAATGTCACTTGTTTGCTTTAATCGCAAATTCACTAAATACTTAAAAGCAAAGAAAACTCCACAAAAATTCATAGTATCTTTAAAGAAAACGTTTCGGAGTCCAGCTCCATCGTCAGTTCGAAAATTCTAGAACACAGATAAATCAGTAATTAGTACAGTCATGATTGCAACAAAAAACCTAAGCTGTAAAACCTATCTATTTACAATTTCAAGCGGGTAAGAGCTAAAAGCTATTATGTTCTGCGACCCTAGAATAAAGATTGCGAGACGTCATTCCGACGTACGCAGATGCACATCGTGCACAACTATATTCATAAACTAGGGACGCTCGCATATGCATAGGGAGAGTATCTTTGTACCTAAAAAAAGAACCGATTTTAAAATGGTTGACCAATATAACACGTAGGTTAACATTTGCGAAGTTGTCGATTGTTGTTTGTACTTGAATTGCATCTTTTTATTGTATTAGATATGAGGGAAGCTCAGTTTTGTGGCGCACGCCATACCGTCCAAGTGCGTGCACCCATGAGACTCTCAAACCAGCGATGTCGTCAGTAATAGTGCGGTTATTTTTTTCAAATGCGCCGAATTCCTAACCCCAACGAAACTTTCGTTGCAAGAGCAAGTGTAATTAAAAATATTGTAAAAATTGCAAAAAAGGAAAACCTTAAGAGTTTATTGTATTTTACATGTGTTAATGTTGTTCTCTTTATGTGAATGAAGGGAATTTACAGTTCAATGGATGCCATTCGAAACCTTGATACGCGTCTCAAATTTTGTGTTTGATATGCGTCTTAATTTTTTGTTCGTGTTGATGACGTCGTATTGCGTTCGTTTCTCACGTGAGAGGGACGAATGAGAGTGAGGACTGACATTGACGAGCGATCTTCTGCCACTCTGTAGGTCGTTCAAAAATTGCTCAGCATGACAAGTTGACAACTAACTTTGTGCTTGTGTTTTGACTTACGGAGAGCTTATTGTGGTCGATTGCGTTCGGCGTTTCTTGATCGTTCAAATAATGATTAAACATTTTTTCCCCGTCAACGTCATTTTAAATTACTTACATAAATTAATTACAAATAGTTTCCAAATTGACTGACTTTTTGCTTCGGCTCCAATATATTTATGGGTGATATTTTTACAATGAAATGACAAATGTTCCATAGACGAATAACTGTTGGCAGTTTCCTCTAGCTAACCTTTCAAGAAACGCTAAGGTTGTGTGTTGTAGCCTCGACTGTTCTTCACTAACGCTCCTTTGCAGACTCGGTGGCGCAGTCTCTCAGCAAACACTTCAAACAGGCAGACCTTAGAGTGAATCCTAGCGAAAAGTTCGCTGCCCGCATCGCCGTGAGTCTCGCCGTCGTCTTGTCTTGGGCTTGAGCGGCATTTGTTCCCTTTGCGACTATTAATTTCATGGATGCCTTGCTCCCAGCCCTTATTTTATTTTATGGCCTACATACTATTTCTATTATGCCTCACTTTCTACACCTTCTCTAAAGTCGAACATTTTTTCTTTCGCCTAAGTTCCCCATTTTACCTATTCTTTCCTATGTAATTTTGCTAAAACTTTATTAATTACCAATCTTTGTTGAGAACAGGTTTGGAAGCGGTTACGTCTTCATGTCTTCCATGTTATTGTGCTTGATGCTTTTTGTTTTACATGCTTTTCCTGTTCTCGGTTTTTTATTTTTCGAAAATAAGTCGATTTAGTTGAGTCAGTTTAAGTCAGTTCAGTTCTACAGTTGGTGCATGATTGCTTCCTGTCGTGTATTACTCGTGCATGAATTTGTCGTCGTCAAATGAAAGCCTCCGGGACATTTCTCCGCTCTTCTTGGTACGGTGAGCTTCCCGTTGCATTGCAGCTCCTTGTCCGTTCCTACTCTCTCAGTAAATGGCGCGCTACAGTGCATTCGTATTCGTTGTGTGGTATTGATTACTGAACGGCTGCTGTGCGTTCTTATCTAGCTCAAGCTTCTCCTTAATTAGCTCAGCTTACATATTTTGTTATTTAGACCTTCTGTTTGTGTCGAGTCAGTCGTCGCGCGTGGAGGTTGTTTGTGCTGCATGTACATGGGCCGATATTTTGATGATGTTGGTGTTCCACAGAATCTGTTCAGGAGTCTTTGGAGAGGCGCTTTGGTCGTGTGGGCGGACGCATCCCCATCGAACCTTCAGAGTCTTTCCAATCGAGGATCTCTGTACGTAGCCTTTGAGATACTGAAACGCCGACTTACTTCTGGTCTTGTTTGTTCTCTCTAATGCTTCTCTCAACTTTGGTGTGGCGTTGCCGCTTACTAATGAACGCTAGAGTTACAGTGCAGTACGCATAGCTATAGTCTCGCTAAATTTCTGTACTATTCGTGTCGCGATGAAGGGACAGTGGACGAGTCCTTCGTGTGGAGGGATAGCGAGCATGCATAGGACTGTCGTTTTGCTGAAGGATAGCACTAAAAAGTAATCCATCTAGACGCGTCGCGCCTCCAAGTTATCTTGTATTCGTAAATTTCCTGTCCCTAATGTGCTGTTGTGACGTCCTGTGTGTTGTGTTCGACCTTACCCCTGATCGAGTCTTTGGTGTGATTACCCAACACGCTACAATGACCTGTGTCTAGAATTTCGTCCTAATACTTCTTGTTTCGTGTTGCCTGTTGTTCTAACGTGTTTCGTGTTTTGGTTCTAACATAAAAAGAAGCGCCTCCTTATTTGTTTGAAACCATTTGTCATATAGGTCTTCCTTGACCATTCAGTTATTCAGTAAATTCGCCTCGCAGCCCACGCGCTTGCGGGTTTCAAATCGCCATTCTTTGTAAACTAACTTGTGTCTACTCAAAAACTAATATCTTGCTGAGATTTTATCTATAATGATAACTTTTTCCTTGCATGTCATGAAATTTCGTTTAGCAATCACACTTCCCTCTCTTACTATCAACACTCGGGGTTGCATTCTTATTTACTCAAAATTTATCACGTTTTATCTACGCCTGATTTTAATTTCATTAATGCATTTTTGCCTGCTGGATTAACCCTTTAACCGAATGATTGAAAGGTTTACGGATTACTCTAGTCTAATCGATGATTATTGAATTTAAGTTCATTTTCTTTAGTGTAAAATTGTTCCATTATTAAAATTTTTATTTATCTTATTCTGCTTAATCCTATTGCAGATAATTTTAAGTTCTGAAATTTTTAAATTTACATTTATATTACGGTATTTGTTTTTTTATAGCTTAAATAACTTTTTATTAACACGTTGACTACGAAGTGGTACATATGCGTACCACGAAATGTATTTCTTCAGGACATAGTGGTACATAATTCAGGATGCCTAAAATCGGCCAAATCCGAGAACAAAAAAGGCCAAAACAGCCCGATAACTCAATATATATTTCTAGTTTATTTGTAGGTTCCGCTATAAAAATCCATTTATTTCCTTTTTGCAGCATTTAAAATTTATAAGGAAGTACCCCCCCCCCCCCTATCATAAATTTAAGCCGGCCAACGCAATTGAGAAAAACTCAATCACGGATTTCGTCCGGAAGAAAAGACCGTCTGGCAACCCTGTTTAAAAACAGTACAAACAATGAAATAATAGTACAAGATGAATCAATCGTAGTCAACGTGTTAAAGCCGGCAAAAATTCAGAAGGAAAGAAAATTACTGAAAAATTTATATTCAAACGTTACCAATAAAAATATTGTTAATTTTTCTTGGCATCATCTTTGCTTTTAAAATCCCAGCTTCTAACATGCTAGTTTGAGTCAAGTAGTTGATTGCCTTATTGAGTCGATTAGTTAAGCGATTCTTTATCTGTACTACTCATACTAATTTGTGTTTGATATGTTCTGGTTGCATGTGCAGGGCGCGAGCGAGAAGGACATCGTCCACTCGGGCCTTGACTACACCATGGAGCGCTCCGCCCGGGTAAGTCAGGCCTCACCTCCATGTCACTTGCGCTGGCCATGCATTGTATCGCTAACATCTTCATAACAGCAAACCAAATTATTTAAATGTTAGAAAGCCACCCAAATTATTCTAGTTTCACCAGTTTTGGATTTGGTTTAAACGTAATTATTTTGTTTGGTTCAGCCTTAGTATCCCATCCCTTCATCTTAGTAGCTTCGGAAGTTCTTAGCGCCTCGGAAGTTTGTTGAAATTTAGCGTTTCTTAGGTAATTTGTTAAGAAGGCAGGTTTACTTTTACCTTTCTTTTACATGTCTGTCCTTCGACTGGTTGACGTCTAATGCTCTTGTCTTCGTTTCTGTGCTCTTCTCCTATTCCTTCTTCATTTCACTGAGATGCCAACGAGACTTTCGCGGGTCGCAGTTTTAGGGCTCAATGAATATCTTCCGTTCATTCGATGTTAAATGCTCATTGTATTTGGACTAATCGTAGACCCTACTTTGCAGGCCATCATGAGGACGGCCATCAAATACAACACTGGAATTGATCTGAGGCTGGCTGCCTACATCAACTCAATTGAAAAGATCTTCACGACCTACAACTCAGCGGGTCTCACCTTCACGTAGACGTGCCCTCCAGCAGGCGCCACCCCTAAGTGTCCGCAACTGAACGTTGGCGGCAGGATTGACCTCGAGGTTCTTCTACCAGTGACCCAGTGACATACTAATAAAATGTGCTCTATGTCGATTGTACGTGTGTTCACTGAGAAACTGAAGGATAAATAATGAGATTGTTGTCATGGACGAAAAGAATTTAAGTACTCATTAAAAAAATTGTCTGATTCTGTACGGCGTAACGTTTTAAATTTTGTTGTCTCGGCCCAATATTTCGTACGATAATGTAGGTTAATATCACAACAGCATGGATAGGAGAGACGACTGGTTATGGTCTACTGAGAGGCAGGCCTTAGTTTCAGCCTCAACTAGGCTGATATTCTCTTCGTGCTTCTGAATTTTTAAGCCTCCATACCATATTCATCCATTTTCATTTCATAATTTCATATGTGTATTGTGTATTGACAAGATCACTGAGATTTTAATTAGGTGAATAAATGAGTGGACGATGAAACTTTGAAATTCCAAGAAGTGCTCTTCTGACGCGTATATTGTTTTATTTTGTCAGCCACACCAGTTTCTTTAAAATATTTTGGGCTCTTCACTGCTGGCAGGTTTTAGCATTTGGTACGTTGAATGTTTTGTTTCCACTCATTGTCTATGTGTTCGACTAGTTAGCAGTGTATAGAATTCTTTTGCTTAATTTTAAATAACTGGTGATAAAAAATTCTTGCCGAGTCACAATTTATCTACGATCGTTGTTACGTTTTAAAGAGACTGAAAAGTAATAAGCTTAAGCGCCTCACTTGCCTGCATTGTGATATCTCGACGCTCTGCAGCGGACACGGCATGTTGCACCGACGTCGCCGTAATAAGTTAGCTGTTCCGCCTTTGCTTCTGGCCCTGATTTGTACAGATCGGTTTCTGATTTACGAGCTTTAAGCTGCACCTGATTTTCTAATAAATATAATCTAACCTTCTAATTTTTTTTTCATTCATGCGATGCAGAATTGTTTTTACGTAGCGTAGAAATGCTGGTTTTCAACAGGAAAACCGCCGAACGATGCATGGAATATATTCATGCATTGCATGTACACAGTATTTGATTCTGCTAAAAAGAAGCTAATTTTTCACTAGAAAGCTACAGTTCAAATATAGCGCTCTATTAGGGAATAAAATGTGTTGCTGTGGTGCACTGGAAATGTATGTAATAATTTAACCCTAAACCAGGTCAAATGGGAATAACTTTTTCCTCAATGCATATCCACGACACACGCCAGCGTGGGGCGATGGAGATTATTCGGATTGTAATGCTTGAGACAGCCGAAAAATGTCTGGCAGACTGGCTAATTTACTATCTGAAGCTAAATTTCGAACTCTTCATCGGCCCCTCATCCCCTTGAATTGGAGTACTGTATCTACCCTGAAAACTTGATGCACATTGCGGGTGTGTCTTGAACTGGATTATCCGAGAATCTGAATCATTAAATGGAATTTGAGCTTCGCGAATGAATTGAAAACAAACTGCTGAGTGTACAAGAGTACAAGCTCGAGGGTAGCGACTAGCCGAGCTTCGGCAAATCAAGAATTTCACACGATGGTCGCGAAAACCTTGCTCTCAGACGTTGCTGCATTCTGACTACAAGCCTTAAAAGTCAAACTTTTTACTGTCGTGTTGACCTGAGTGCCAGATAGCTTCGAGCTTCGGAAAACTGTGACAAAAAATGTATCGGCTGTTCTTTCTTCCAGACTGATATCCATGTATGATTATGACATGCCTCTATCAAGCGAGAACATCATTGGCTATGCCACTCATTGCGGTACTCCTTTGATTGGCTCTATAAAGTGGAGAAAACTGAGAATTCGTCACCAGCGGTTGCACGGTGACGTGGCTCAAGCAAGTGCAAGTAATGCGGCTTTTGGTTCTCACCACAATTCCAACTCTTCCGCATGTCAATGATTCGTCATTGTAAGACTGAAAGTATTTTCTCGTCTGCCGTAATTTTTAGTCTTTATCCAACCAGTGCAATAATTGGGCATGAAGTCCTGTATTGAATAATTTCAAAATCTAGATTAAATAACCTTAACGAGGGTATGTTCATCATAAAAAGTTACTGCAACACTACATAACAATTTAATTTCACGTAATTGATAAAACAAGCTGTACGTTTATAACCTTGTATATTTTATACGTTACGGGACGGTCTGAAGAGATATTCCCTTGAAGAAAATCCCCATCACCATAACAAAACCAAAAATAACCACGCGCACGAGTATATTGGGCTCAACAGCCTATGAAAGCACAAGAGTCACCGTGTTAACCAACCTAATCAGTCTGAGTGATGGGCGCATGCGGAGACTGTGCCAGAAGTCTACGAAGCTGATGCTATTCTACCGAGAAACTGTCAGGTGAGCGTAGCACTGATCGAACGCTCTCGAGTTACGCTCGCCAGATCAAGTGGACTTTTCAGGAGAGGCACTTGACCACAATCAGCCAGTCTGGCTTCGCACTATACATGCTTGACATTTCCCATGGTTTCTTTATCCCATTGAAAAGACTTCACCTCGCGAAGGCTATATAGACGAGAACGCTTGAAGATAAGCAAATAGTTAATCAGAACCATTTTGAGTTCTGACCATCGCGTAATATTTATTAAATCCTGCTAATAATTCTAATAAATAATCGACAGACTAATTTATTTAGCTGCTTCGTCCACTACAGGAACGCGAGCAACAGCAACATATCGACTTTACGATGTTAAGACCGCAAATCAAATACATCGCGAACTTTGTTTGCACTCCCAATTTAGTTTCGTTTTCAATAATTCTTTTGGAAAAATAACGGTAATTACTCAAGTACACAATCTTGAATTAAAAACGACGATTTTCGAAAGAAATTGCCGGCATGCAAATGTAATTGAGTTTGTAATTCAAGTTGTCGATAACATTAGTGGCGTTTCCACAACGTCGTTGAAAGCTTGGATAATTTTGCAAGATCTTGATTATTAAATTGAATGGGAACAGCGATGTATTTTTATGTTGTGCAATATGATCATGCTGGCAAGGCTTGCTCGTTATTTTTCAATATGATACAAGTTAACTGTGCTATCACTCCAATTATGACCCATGTGGGGAGCGCAGCCGTGCACCAATAAGCCCTGAATCGAACGCCCTGGATCTCTCCTGACCTACACCAATCAGCCGTGCACCACTCGTCTTTGTCCTCTTCCGGCCTTGACCACCACCTGCCGTGCACCACCAGGCCGCGGATCGAATATGACTTCCAGCCATCGTTAAATTACGTAATTTTACGTTCACTGCATCTGAGGTCAGGTTTCAGATAGCATAGTTCTGTTCCAAAATTTATCGTCCTTCGACAAGTGGCCGTTCGACCGAGGGCTGGTTCGACCCACGGCCTAGATACGGACGGCTTTAAGTGTTGAAGGCTACGTTCCGGAAGGCAGGAATCATGATGGTCCATTACATCCAGGGCAGTGGTGATCTTCGGCAGGCGACCCACCGATGTGTAAAAATATTTTCTGTCGGCCCACGATTATCTTTCACCATGAGTAAAGTTGCCCCGCTCGACTGAATGAGCCTACAAAACGGCTATTTAGAGTTTGAAATTATGCCCTCTACTGCCATATGTCACTCTCCGGGAACATAACTTTTAACTTAAATTATACGTTAACTAATGAGTGTAACAATCAGAGAACGTTTGTACGCAAAAGAGAACATGTTAAGATGTACGCGGCGGCAACCATCAGCGCAAGTCATTTTGCGCTCACTAGACCGTATCCTTTTTAGGAAGTAAGCTTGTGACAATATTGTTCCGGTTACTCATGTCAGGCGGTAGAGGGTTAAAATCAACTTCTAAACTTAAGTAAATACTTAGGAAATTCGAGCATAGTGTGGCGGAAGGATATGCTCAATAAAAGAGTCCGTGACGACGCATTTCGTCATGCAAGTAATTGGTGGCAGCGGCTCCCCGAACACCAATTGAGCTTCATCTCCGGTCGCCCTCGTGGTTTTCCAATGCTTTACAACATTCTCCTCTTTACTCTTGTGAGGCTTTTATAGTTCTCGACAACCAGGAGAAAATCTTTCTTTGCATTGAATACAAACTCTAGTTAATGAATTTATCAACAACAAGCTTTGATTATTCGCATGAAGTTCAACAGAGCCATCATTCAACTGAAAAATTTGTCCACTCATTGTAGTTATTCTACTGAACGCGCAAATCAGCTTAGGTTTAAACGCAAAGCGAACTGTCCAAACGAACGGAAGGGGTGGCTGCACTGCACTCTGATAGCTCCACTCACACGGCGCCATGTGATCAACTGTACATGTGCGCACTTGTGTTCCTGGTTGCCTCAAACAACGTGAAGGCAAAAATTTTCATTAAATTTCAATAATATTGTACATTGTCTGACTTTTTTTTTTAAATCAAATCCGATTAAACTAATTAGCGCTTCCGCCTGGTTGTTGTTGCGAGGAGAGAAATCACTATATGAAAATCAGTTATTAAATACCTTTAGTGGCATATAAATGTAAAAAGGTTATTGATTAAACATTAATGCCTAAAATTCTCGGTTAAACTCCCTACTTTTCCAACCAGTAAAGCATAAAAGTACATTATGCTTGTAAGAAAGCTAGACCATAAATGACCACAAACGATTGAGTGACGAAAGCCTAGCGAGGTCAGACTTTTTATTGCACATATTGAATGTTTTCGGTCAAACAAATATGGTTTCCAATTTCCATATTTGTTCTTTATTGGTCATGCCAATAAAAAAATGTTTTCCCAATCAATTTATTGAAATCTCAGTTCCACGAGCACGCGTACTTCGAGAATGATTAAACAGCAAGACCTGCTATTCATAGAGGAATCTTTCCGATTTGTGTATTGATTCAACTGTTCACGTTATGGCTCACTTTAGTAACGAGCAAAGTCGTTAACAGAGAGCCACAGTTTGATGGTTCAAGACTGGAGCTCTTCGGACAGACGTCTCCTGCTCATATCATTCATATGACTTCATTTTCGCCGTTAACATCAGATGACTAATTGCACGGTAATTTTTTCTTCCCGTTTACAATGAGAAAATAAAAAGGAGATTTTGTTCTGAGTCATCAGATGTCTAAGTATGAGGAAGAAAAGATAGGATGCAAGTTGAGGAGACCACAGGTCATCGGCCTGCAGAAGATGTCGCCGCTGCTCTTTATGGCACCACAGGACAGCTTCGGCGCCGTGTAGCTCGGCCCACACGCACCACCCACCAACAGCGCGGCCGTCGATGGGACAAGAATTACAAACACACAATCTGATATGCTTAGAACTCGTATCAGCCGTTAAGCACCGAAAAGGCGAAACATATTATTCATACGAGGCATAAATGTGGCAAGATTCAAAGTCAACCGTGACAGGATTATATATTGAGTTATATTTTGCATAGCATCTAGGTGGGTGGTGATCTGAAAAATCATTAAAGTTAGCAATCACTTTTAAAATTGAACATGGTTGTTGATAACGCATGAATTTTAATTTATTTGCTCTAGCATTGTTAACATGGTTCGATATACCTCCAAGATTCTTTACATTTCCGTAGGCCACAAGACTGCAGGAGTGTTGTCTAGGCCAAGTGGGGATTCCCCTTCGATGCTGACAAATTTTAATCCTCGACGAGGAGTTTTGAAAAAATTAACACTTGCTTACGAGATCATGTAGTATAACGTACTGAATTAGAGAATACCTGTAAGAACTATCGGACTGTAAGAACTATCGGACTAAATGCAAATTCGGACTGTACTGGTTGTTTGTTTAGTAAAGTTTCATATATTAATTCGGAATGCAAGGGTGCAAACTAAGTTCCTATCGCACGCTGTAATAAGGTTGAAATTAATTCACACGTACAAAACTTTCACTGGAGTTCACTTGAAAACCTCGCCAAACCGATCATTATCCAAGGCCTAAGAAAACTCCCAATAGGCAGAGAATGAATTGCTGTCGTAAAACGAACTATACGAACAATTCCATTACATTTACTTGTTCCAGTAAAAGAATTTAGCAGAACAAATGCCAAGACGTTGAATAAAGTCTTCATTTTGCACGTTATATGTTTAAAGTTACACTTACACTTATAGCATTAACAATAATGTTTAAACCCCAATAATCGTTAGCAGCAATTCATTGTGAACCAAAAGTTTTTTAATTTGGGCACTTATAAATATTGCTCAACTTTTAATTCTTAATAAACTTGTTGCCTTGAGATCGGGAGCTAAAAACAGGGGTTCATTTCCCCTATCACTCCCACGATGCGAGGAGACCGAAGAGGGCATGACTGATGGCTGCTAGCGAGAACCGCTCTCAAGTGGGACCATGAGCCCCGTATTGTGGGAGCTGCTATAGGAGAAGGACAGCCACCAGAGAGATTTCTTTCTTCAAGCTTTCAAGGAGCAGAGAAGGCCAGTGATTGAGAGAACAAAAGTATCAGAAGTCAAGTCTCTAAGCCATTCTAGAGCACTTCAGAGCCTTGAGCGATGCCTCGCTTATCCTTGCAAGGCACGCAGCGTCCAAGCTTACCATGCACAGATCACATCTCTACCACGATGCCGTTTGGGACTGATACATTATTCAGACTTAGGCAAGCTCTCGACATGCTCTGTGCTGAATACAAATCCTTTGATTTCAACATAGTCCATGTACAACTAACTGGACATACTAAATATGAGAATAATTGTTTAAGAAGCTATCTAGGAAACCCTCGCCCACCACCCGCTTAGAATCAGAATGTAGAATATTTTTTAAATAGGTTGAAGGTGGAATATTAGTACATAAAATGCGCTCCATATTTCAGTATCTTGCATTTGAATTAGTAAAAATATGATGTACATCTTATTTGTACGTTATAATTATGATGATTTCAGGTTCAGATAGCATACCTCTGATAAGTGGGCAATAAAAGTCATATCAAACGACTTGTGATTCTCTAGACGCTTGAGATGATGAGACGGATCATCTCAAGGCCCAGTGGTTAAAGTTCAGAGTACCAAGATTGGCGCAGAGAGGCGTGGGTTCGATCCCAGCTCTGTGCGCCAGTTTCTGGTCAGAATCGGCAAGGAGGCCGGGCGGTTAAGCACAGCAGTATATTGTAGCAGTGAGTTGCGAGTTCGAGACCGCACAATGCTGTGAATGTTCTGCGATGTTGAGAATCGGCGACAGGCCTACGGCCTAATAACGCTGAAACCACTATTCTATAAAGTGACACTCGACCTTTGACAAATGTGAAATGCATTTCAAAATGGATAAACTTTCTAGTTTTTCGTCATCATAAATAAATTTTTCAACGATACATGTACTGTCTTTGTCTAAAAAATGTTCTAGGCGCCTGTATTCTTAAAGCCAGCTTCGCTTCTATTACCGTTATTGAAGTTAGTCATAACCCCATCAAAGTTTATTTAAATCCTCACATCACCTCACAAAGCAGGCGCGAACAAACACGGATAACCTTGCAAGTACAAGAGTGAACAGGAACGGTCGTGAATACAAGCAGTGGCATGTCTGATGTGTAGGTGCCATCCTGCTTGCCAGACTATGTATGATTCTCAGGACATAAATGCTCCTTCAAACTCAACGAAGCTCTGACACTTCATCTGAAGTGTCAGACGTTCACATAAGGTAAAGGCTAGAAGATACTCTTCAATGCAGAAATCTGATATTGCTACTGAATACATACATGCTAAATACATTACTTGGCATTCAGTGACTCGCGAAAGCGTGAACTTGTGTATGGGAAAAATTAGTGTCGGCAGAATGTCTTTAGTACATAGCAGATGGTCTAAAGCGGGAGATTATAAAACACGATTTCAATAAATTAAGGGATACAAGGGAAATAATTCTTTGTCCAAACATTATGCTTTTTTTAAGACATTTAAATAGTTTGGTTAATTTTCTATAGACATGCGCCGAAAGACAGCAACATATTTTCCCATAATAGTCATTGAGACATTTTCCATGAGATTTCAGAAATATGTTATCCCGAGTTCAAATGATAATTATACATGTATGTGATGAACGAAAGATCCATTCACACCCGTAATTCACAGCAATATCCCATTTATCCTCAATTGTGAAATTCAAGCAAATTTTAACTTGTATCATTTAAAATTTTAATTTTACACACACTTCAGGAGAGAATTGGAATTCTCGCGAGCCGGAATACAGTGAATAATTTCAAAGAAAATGTATGTTTATTTAAAGCAGACTCATTCAATCCAACATTTGATCTACAACTTTAATTCGCCTCCAGAAATGTGAGAAACAAATATTTGCAGTCTTATAGTGAGTAAGTTTCCAATGTAAATATTTAATAGGACCATCCTATCCAACCTTCCTCATGTACTATCTCTCGCATAACAACAGTTATGATGAGATGCAGTCTGTAACAAAAAATATACAACTCAGTACTCACTGCAGTGAGTGACAGAGAGCGCATTTCCTCGTCGACGAAAACTTGAGGTCGCGGACGGACGGACGGACGGACGGACAGGCGGACATGGCGAGCACAATAGTGCATTTTTCCATAAATGAGAAAATGCGCTAAAAATTGTCCATAGTAGCTAATTTTGAATGACTGCTCCCTCGACACGCGCGTGCAAGATCCTGCACCCAGGTCACGCTCGGGGGCGGCCGGTGCATTCCAGTGTAGGTCGAAAATTAGGCCACCCACGTCACCGTACTCATGCGCGGTGGACACGTTATCTTATCAATTGAAATTGGGCGCATACATGCAATATTCTTTAATTGGATTTCTTAGTTATCTTGTACACGAATATACATCAGCGACATCTCGTTTGACTTGTAAATTTCCTTTAGCTATTAAAAACGCGTAAATATCAGGCTGATCGAGGAGTTGTCAATAGCGCAAGTGATACGTCATTACATGCGCAACATCTCAGTGTCTACCCAGCCAACACTGTTAAAGAGTTTTCAATGGTTTTGCAGTAAAATAAGCATACATTTATGCATTTCACCATTACAGTTTTTTATAGTAGTGACTAACTGTTCAACGGCAAATTAATCCAGCTGAAGAAGAAATATCATCATCCCAATCAATTGCCATAAGAATCATCATCCAAATCAAATATTGTCGCGCTGCAGGATTGTGGGGATAGCCCGGGATGGCCCGCGCCCCACAGCGTCTCCGGCCACATTCCTGCGACGCTGCGTGGCCACAAGGCCTTCTTATGTAAAAAAATAAGTCACTCACAGCCAACACATAATGAGGCAATGCTTCCCGCTTACACTGAAGTTTGGAATGTCCTATTATATTCTTCAGCGCCATGCGAACTTAATTTCAATTATAAATCATTTATAGGAAGTATTGTTATTCCTTCAAACTTATGAATGAAAGAGATACTATGTCATGGAAATTTAGATTCCCCAAACCTTCAATTATCATTAGCCTTTTTTAGCGCATTTTCTCATTTATGGAAAAAAAGCGCTATTGTGCTCATTATGTCCGTCCGTCTGTCTGTCCGTCCATAACTTCACGTTTTCGTCGACGAGAAAATGCGCTCTCTGTCACTCACTGCAATGAGTACTAAGTTATATTTTTTGGTCATCTGTCATATGCTCCACGTCATGCCCAAATGGCTGCAATTGACGCCTCAAATGGTTGCACCGGCCGGATGTGAAGTGCTCTCGCTCTAAGCATGCGTGCGCCACGGTTGCACCACTCGCGTCAGGCGCGCCTCGCTCCCACGCAACAGGAAGAGTGGGGAAGCCTTGATCGGCGTTGAGGCTGAGAGCGCTAGCCGCATGCCACGCGAGACTCACATTCCTCGGCAACGAAAAAACGGTGCCGCCTTGCTCCTTATGACGTCATATTCTATGTTGCTCATCTTAATAAAATGTGTATGTTATAAACATGGATATGATAGAAGCTGAAGTGAATGTAAGTTCGAAATTAAGTACTGCGTCCAATGAATTATAGAAAGAATATACTGACTCGGGTGAACCAGTATCAAATGAAAATGATTATTGAAGTTTTGAGATAACTTCTCCTTCTTTGTCATTCATATACGACCTTGCAGAATCCTCGATATTGAGGTTGAAAAAAAATTGTTTTCTAAATTATACAGTATAACGAACTAGATGATGTATATACTACCTGCAGGCTGCAGAGCGTTTCAAAAGAAATAAGAGACATTTCTTAACAAAAGGCAAATAAATCGAAGTTTATTGATGCTACTAAAGAGCTCCCAGGTTAAAACTTGAGAAAAATACGATTTGCTTGAAGCTACTTGCTCATTACAATTGCAAGGTGAATAGAAATTGTGAACTGATAGCTAATCAGTTGAGATAACGCGTTGATAGGCAAAACCTCACACGTTTTGATCGTGTCCCTCAGATGGACAGGTAAATCAAGAAAATGTCAAGAGGAGTGTACGGCTCCTTGTTCATAGCAGACTTTACGCATCAATTGCCGCCTGCCTCCAAACGAATTTTATAAAAGAAGGAATAGCTGAAAATCTCGTATAAATAATCATTAAACAGCAATTAGTAAAATGGGCAACTCGCATACCTTGTTCATGGTTGAATGCACCATCTCAGCTGAAGACCCGCGCAGCAAAAACTGAATCATCTTGTGAGTGCACCCTAACAAAGTGCTGTTCACACTTCACAGTCGTAATTGCTAGCTTAATTAAGAGAGGCAATAATTCTTTCTGAGGAGCAACACAGGTTGCCAAAATAGAACCGAAAAGTCATCTGAAGGCGATGGTGCAGGCTCATAGCACCACACATAAGAGGCAAGAAGAAGCGATCCTAACAGTGACACTATCATATGAGGTCACAAGTAACGTCATCGATGTGGATAAGCTTGTGACTGCCACTAGAGCCTCTGTAGGTGAAGGAAGCCAGCCTTCGTCAGTCTGCTGAGAGCTTCGGCTCGGTGTGGTCATGTCAGTGTGATGGTTAGCGCTACGGAGTTATTTAGGCTGGCGCAAATCTTGCCTCACACGATATGTGTTCGACAAAGTGCTTTCGAGACCATAATAAACATGTTCTGTGGAGGATTGAAAACCATATGTAGGTTCTCTCTTGTCAGTGAATGACAACATGTTCAACTCATTCATATAAGTTACAAAAATGAAAAAATATAACATTTTTGGCAACGATCGAGTTGAACATCAGAAGCACTCGCCACTGTACGTTTTATTGGTTCTCAATGTGCGCTTCACAAGCTTGCTTTACGAACGTTATCAGAGGCGCTTAATAAGCGTTATTATTATCGACAGTGAGGCTTATTTCTGCTTTATTGGATCCTCAAAGCGCTCTTAATCTTCAAAAATAAAATACCTGAACTAATATATGCTACGAAATACACCAGTTGGTTATTTGTCTCAACCCTCAATTTGACTTTTAAAAATGTTTCGATAGATTTCATTAATATCAAATCAGTGGAATTTTGTTCGATCGATTGTAATTTTGTGACATATCGTTCGGCTGATAGGTAATAGAAACTTGCTTCCTCTAGGAAGTGAAAACATTAATTCAGTATGGATTTTCAGCGAAAGTGCTAACAATGAATTACTCTATGATTCATTTTGACATAAGAAGAAATGCCAGAATTTAACTTCAGGATAGGTACTTCTTGACATATTAAAATTTTAAAGAAGGTGTGAATTTCGCTTTCCAGATAAATTGCTAAGTAACATTTAAGTTTTTCTGCGTTAGCAAATTATCAGTTTACAAAATGATGAAAAATTACAGGAAAAAATCCATGGACGGCACAAACAACCCTTTTTTGATTAGATACCGCACAGGACCGCCTGATGGACGAAATGGTCTGATAAACGATAGCTACAGAGAGACACTGAACAGTTCAAGTTTTACCGAACGTCTTCCCTATAAGGAAAATATTCCAGAACAATTTCAATTGAAACATAAAAAAGCTAAATTACAAAAAGCTTCTCCTTTTCAATACCACCGGCAAGACACCACAAATCAAGGATTACACCTGAGGGATGCTCGGCGAAACAGCGAGTTGCCTCATAACCGTAATTTGGATCAAGAAAACAGACGTCCGGCGCGACGTTGGTCGAAACATGGGACGAATTACGAGAATGTTCATTGGGATGGCTCAGTGCAGCATCAAAATACGCACGACATGTCTTTTGTTTCACAGACACAAACTACCGGAGAGTTTCGTACTCTGAATGAATTGAATTATAGAGCAATTCGCAGTCCAGTGAGATATGAACTCAGACAAGAATTCGATCCTTCCGTTTTCGAGATACGTTACGACCATCCAAAATCTAATTTATGCAATTTAGGATTTTCCAATCCGAACTACAAGGCGCCTGCTATGGAAGAAGACTATGGATTTAGCGATTTCAAAATAAAAAGAACGCCGAGCGTGACGGAAAAGAAAGTAACCAGCACTCGACGGCCATCTACCGCATCCAGCTATGCGCGCAACGCAGGCGGCACTTCGTCGGTCACTGGAACTTTGTCCCGGTCGGTGGCACGTGTGATTAAGAGGAGGAAACATGTGGTGTTGCTCGGGCTCGACGGGTCGGGTAAAACTACTATACTCATGCGCCTTAAATACGACGCTAAGCTCGACACTACTCCCACTGTCGGCTTCAACCACGAGAAGGTTGGTCCCAAGAGTTTGGTTGTATAAAAACCTTTGAAATATTGAATTATTTAGCATTTCAAATTTCTGCTGAATACATAAATTTACCTATTTTTTTGAATCTATACCCTATCATTTCGGGAAAAATAAAGTTCGCTTGTGGAACTTAATTTAGAAGAGAAAATAGAGAAACAAAATTACTTCTGGCATTTGGGCTCATGCGGAACTTTATAATATAATAATATTAATAAAAAACATAAAATATAATATGTATAACAGGTGCATTAAGTATAACTATAATAAACATAAAGTTTATTTGAGTATTTCATGTAGCTGAATACAATAAAAGAGACAGAGATTATTTGCTGGACATTATATTCTAGATTCGCGCTGGAGGTTTCCGCTGGTCGGCTTGGGACGTCGGGGGAGGAGAGCGAGTGCGATCACTGTGGGCGACGTACACTCGGGGCACGGACGGCGTGGTGTTCGTGGTGGACGCATCCGCGAACGCGGACACCATGGAGGAAGCTCGACTGGAGCTGGCGAGAATAATGAAGGTACAGCTGGTGATATGGCTCAGTTCAAAAGTTACTGTCTTTTGTACTTGTTTAAATTTACCGGGTTGGTCCCATTGGCGATTATTATTAATAGTAATAGTTATATATGATATTCATTGCAATATTATTAATGATTAATATTGATTTATTGTTTCAATTTCATTCAAGATTCGATTTTTTGACAGCTCGCCAAAGCGATCGCCATAGAAATGGGTCGGACTCCACCACCGCTACTCGTCATGGCAAACTTTCAGGTGAATAGTGCGATTTGTTTACTTAAGCAGCACATGGCATGGTTCGTTGATCTAAAAAATATTCCTGAATTTCATAGGTGACACGAAAATAAAAATGATTCCACTAAGACGATTTCAAAGTTGATTGCATTTTAAGCAAACACTGGAGGAAATTGTTAGCTGAGAGTGGTGACGCAGCAATCACATTTTTAGCGTTATAAGTTCTTTGATATATGAATTTGCATATGAATTCTCATTTAAAATGATCACAATAGTGCATATTTATTTTATCTTTATAGAACCACACAATTAAGAAATTCCCTCTGAGATCTGAAAAAATTGCATTATTAGCTAAGACATCAGGACATAAACGAAATTAAATTCAATAGCTAAACGTAAACTTAAGCTATATCGCTCTTCATGTTAGCTTTCAAACTTGCATCAGAAAAATAGTGTGGGCATTCTAGAATATTTCTCAATGCGTGTTTACTTTGCTCTGCCAGGACCGTAAACAGGCGCGTTCTGCACCAGCTATCGCCAAATGTTTGTCGCTGCCCGTGGAAGGGCAAGCACCTCCCAGTGGAGCCGTGCCCGTCTCCTGTTGGGCCGTTGCTTGCGTGTGCGCCGTCACGGGCGACGGGCTGGATGAAGCTTTCGCTACCCTCAGGCATCTCATCGACAACGGAGCGACGCAACCTGCAAAACGCAAGAAAATACCCGGAGAATGGTGGCGCTAAGGAGCTTAGCGTGGTCAATGTTGTGCTTTTGATATGTTGAAGACGGTCTTTTTGTACAACGTTTTAGGTCTGAAGCTGTATATGTTTCTTCGGTGGACGGAAGTGTCCAGTGATATATGCAGCTCTACTCGCAACAATTGTGGTTTTTCCTTGATAATAATCAACCAGCAGGAAAGTTGATAGGCAATTGAATTTATTTGCTGAGTATAGAAATGAATGGGTCAAGAGGAAGAAATGAGGAGAAAAATGGTGACCATGAGTTGTATAAAACTCTACACCCATCATAGGTACGGGTCAGTTATTGAGGAAGCACATGCTTCTGTGGACATAATATTTCGGTAAACTTGATATTATGCAGTCGTTATCTGATGATGCGAGGTTCATACTTCAAGTTATCACGGGCTCTGCCTATAATCGCAGGACTCTATTTATAAAATTGACTATTCCAATTGTATTACTTCTCGCTGTTGTCTAGTGGATGGAGCACGAGAACGCACAGATTGTTCAGAGTACTACCTACAGGCTGCGTTCTGAATGATCTAAATTATTAACGATTATGAAGAAACGATGATCAGGCCGGGTCCTTGATAATTGATGTTATTCTCAGTTGTTATAGCTAGTCCAATGTGCGTCACGACACAAGATATTTTCAAATTTAGTTCTGCGAAAATCCACCTTGTCTCAAAATTGTATATTAGTTAAACTAGCTTCACTTGTTAATGTTTCAACTTGGTTTAAATCGCAATTATAATATAACTGTTGAATACTTTAGTATTTATACTCAATGTGCATTAAACCGATAGAATTATATTTATGGTCGGGTCTCAGGCTCAGATTACCAACATAATCCTGATTAACTTTTGACGAGGATAAAATCTCAGCTATTATTGGTCGTTTTCCCAGAAAAGGAGCAATGAGTAGCTAATGAATGAATGAATTTTTTTAAATGTAGTCGCCCTTAATACGCAAACTAATTCAAAATGAACCTATGCATATGAACGCGCTATTAATTGATATTAATGTATGTTTATGAGTAAATCACAATGTGTTACTTCAGATAGCGTGTTATCGAATCAATTGACGAGTGTAATCCTTTAAATAAATTGACCATAATTACGTTGAGAAGTTTATTTTAATTAGAATGAAAGTTGTAAAGAAATAAATATATAGTATTTGTTCAAATGAAACATCTTTACAATTTTACTGCGTGTCCTTCTAAGAAAACTTTCCACTGCAGCAGCTGATGGACAATTTTTCGGTAATATTTTCTAAGAACAAAGATATTCAAAGTAACAAAACATGTATGCTTGAAAGAGGCTTAAGCATTAAATAATGACTCTTTTCTTTTAATTTCCACTTTAATAAATTTTGGGAGAAACGTCAAATTTCTATTCTCTTATGTGGCGTAACCAGTCAACTTGAAAATTTTCACATGTCAGGGTTGAGCTGATAACTGCTGTCCCACGCAAACGATGGACTTTTGGTAATGGTAGTATAAGACAAAAACAATTATGAGCAGTTCGGGTTATTTATTGAATGTGTTTAGCAAGGTACGATCCTTTGAATAACGAAATGAATAGTTCCAACTGTAGCAGCTTCGCTGTTACTCATGTGCATCAAAATGTGGATAAGGTTTTAGCCGGCAGTTTCTTCCATTGTTAATGAATGATCAGGGGCAGCTGCAACGCTTGCATGAGGCGCGTTCGGAAGATATGGCTGCGTCACCCAGGTGTTCTGTTGCAAACAGCTGTAAACTTTAATAATTGTCAACAAAATATGCACAGATTATACTGAATTTCAGGACAAATAAAATCCGCAAATTGAGTGATCCTATCAACTAAAAAAAATACATTAAGTGATTGGTCCATTTAAGAAGCAAGTCGCCAAATTTACCAAATACTCTAATGATTAACAAGTAAGACAGTAATTGAGGTGAATAAGGCAAGATTAGCCCAAAATAAAGTTTTAAAGGACCGGTATTATCATGCAATTAGTAATATAATTTAGTTTAATTGACCGGGATAATCTTAACGAAGTGAATGGCATGCAGAATGATAATTTATTGTAATATTGAAAAATTGCAGTAGAACGCACGTAGGCGTCACCATCGGATCTGGTCTTAGTGTCCACTACTTCGTTTAAATTTATATGCCACGTAAAGTATCCATTTCTTAATCTTAAAGTAATCGGAAAACTTAATCTAGAATTTCTAATTTTGAAAAGGTGCCAAATTTGATTTCTAATTTCTGAATGGAGCGACCTTCTAAAGTTTTCTTATCAAGGTAAAGGCTGCTGTGAGAGACGCTTGTGCTAATTTTGGTCGCGAATTTTTTTTTTCAAATTTATTGATGGATGTACTTCTATGATGGAAAATTCCTGTATTTAGAATTTTCATAGATTATTGTTGGCCCTCTAATGCGACTTATTGCAATGGTGTCACCTTAGTGTCTCAAAAAATTGCCCGATATCAAACTGCATTAACTTCTACATCCTTTAAGACTGCGTTGAAAATTAAAAAAAATATATATGCCGGAGTATAGTCAGGCTGCAATGCCATTTCTTTGAAAGATCGCTTTACTTCGTATTTTCAAGCTGTACGCAACTGAATGACACGCAGATTTTACCTCTTACACAAATATTTTTTTCTGACACTTTATATAGATTTAGTGTCTACATTATCATTTAATCCTCCAGGGTAGAGTACGCAATGCCACCGTTCCAGGAATGCTGATGAAAAGAAAAAATCACATGGCTGATTAATATAAATCAGACGCTCATACCAGTTACTAGATGCAGAAGCGATGAAGCAGTTGTTTGTTGCTATCGTGCGCCTGAATCTGGAGTTTGGAAACGTTGTGTGGTCATCGAAATTTGAAAAAGACAAAAATTTAATAGAGAATGTTCAAAGACGTGCAACAAGGATTATTCCAGGCTTGAAGGTCAAGTCCTATGAAGAAAGATTAAAGATTATGAAGCTTCCAAGCCTCAGTTATCGACGTCTGTGGGGGGACCTCATTGAAGTATACTAGTATACTCATGGTCTAAACAGAGTCCCAGAAGGATTACTAGAATTTGAAACAAGAACCAACACCAGGGGCCACGGCTGTAAACTAAAAAAACTGTGCTGCAACTTCTCCACGCGCCAATATTTCTTCTCGCTTCTAATCGCCGACATGTGGAACAACCTCCCCGATGACATCGTTGGCGCTCCAAGTATAAACGCGTTCAAGAACAGACTAGATAAAGCTATGGAAAAATATATGTTCAGATTTGAAATGCCTAGCAACATATCGAACCCGGTGGAAGTCGAGTAGCTATTTCAAACTATCGTCAGTCAAGAAAAGATCCGGTCAAATGACACGATTTTAGATCTTCTGTGAACACGGCACGAAAAGGAAAAGAATCGGCGACAGGCCACATCAGACCTACAATTCAGCGCCGAGATCACTATGTTAATAATGTTATGTTAAATTTATTCCTATGTTGCTTTAAGAATTTCTCAACCCGTTACTTTGTGTATACTTCATCAGCAACATCATGAATTGATTTTTGATCGTAACTTTTCGAGTTTGGCTATTTTGGCGTGGAAAAATAATTGACCGGAGAGTTCCCCTAATCGTGGTGGTATATATGGCAAAAATCTAACTGAAATGAGAATTTCAGTATTAATGTTGACGTTTATCCCAACACTTATTTTTTATTTAACTTCTGGGGCTAACAGAGATTGCATAAAATTTCGTAATGTGATGTTTCAATTCTGATGTATGAAAGCAGTCTGCAGACGGGCACCGATGCCTCTTGTTCATTTATATTCTCACTTACATGATTAACATTCTTGTTTCATCTGCAGAAATGTTTTTGAAGTTATTAGCTTCATAGGAAAATAATGTATGAAATTCATCAAGCATCCAAACTTTTACAGTTCAATTGGCTAAGTAACCCAAATCACTAAGCTTGCCGTAGTACACTACTTTTTCGTTGGAATTTATTGCAAAAACTCTCATGTAGAAGAAGGCTGTGGAAGCCTAACATCTGATGCCGAGATCGCTATGCTATGCTATATGCTATGTATATTTTATTACATGGAGAGACGTCCTGGTACGAAAGCCAATTTGCAAGTTTCAATATTTCATAGAATACATTACATATATAATATATGTGAAATGTAAATTTTAGTTTCACTTTAAATATCGTTTAATGCAATTTTTGAGCAGATTCGTGATGATCTTATTTTTCCACGAGTGACATTATTTTGAGTGACATTATTTATAATTTTTCCACAGCAAATCTTTCCTGCAAATGCGACCCTGGGTCGTTAGCATTATTACTTTTTCGCGTGAAAGTCTGCTTTTAATTATAATAGTTCACTTGAAATTGTATGTCCGATTTATTCTTCATATTTTAGTTCCCATGCTATAGTATATATGTATGATATAAGTTGTTATAAATTGCATGCATTTGCAGGCTATTATTGTGTCGAGCTTTCCTACAGAGAATTCAGGTTGTCCCGGGAGATAACTCTGAAACCATGCGAGTCCCTATAAAAGAAAAACACCGCTGTCAGCTTTTGATGAGCTACCCTTACAGATCTCTCTTTCACTGCGACTCTCACCAGTTACATTTGCGTCCTGCAAACTATCAGTCGGATTCAGCTGGTTGGAGTCGCTAGGTTGTGGGTGCGAAGACAAGTCACTCACAAGTGTTCTTCAAAGGCGTAAAACGTAAGTTTGAGTACGATCTAGTTGAGTATTGATTTGAAAGATAACGATAAGCATTATAAGTAATAGCATATCTTCGATGGTAGGTTTTGATATTCAGTAAGTAAATGAAATATGAATCCATTCAAGGTATTACTTTAACCTGTTACGGCTGTTACTGTTAAGCTATCCATTTGCTAAGAACGATAAAATTTCACAAGTGGAAAGATAGCCACGTAGCTAGCTATTCAGATTTCAGGGGTTGGAGCGTTGGACAAAATAAGGGAAACACCTGACATTTTGATATCTTAATTTTTAAACTTGTTACAAAAAATGAAAAAGTTGAGTATTTTTTATTGTTTATTTATGCTGCTTAGTGCTTAGCTCATAGTCATACCTAGGCCTAGCTGCTACTACTAGCCTAATTGATATTTTATGCTTACAAAACAAAGATAAAGCCTACAGCTGGGTACTGTCAATTTGTGTCAAAATTCAAACAGGGTAATAAATAAGGGTCAAGGGATGGGTGGGGTAAATTGGGACCATTCACTGCCTGGTCTGCCATGGCGTGATTCGTGAAAACATAGGCTAGCTGCTACTGCTACACTGATTGAAATATTGCAAAACTAAAAAATGTGTATAAACTTCAATATTTTTCCTAACTATAGGCTATAGCATAAAGTGATGATAATGGGCATAAGGAAATCATACATTTACTACTTACTAGTTCTATAAATTATAAAATCCCTGAAAAAATGTTGAAAAGTGACATTTTGAAAAAAGTACTTCTGCTAAGCCGCTAAGGCCTGTAGTAAAAATATGTTTGCTGTATTAAATAATTTTGCTTCATAAAAAGTTGCAGACACCAGACAGGTGTCAGCTTTAAAACTTTATTGATGGAATTTTTGTACCTTAGTCCAAATCAAATCATTACAAATGGCAGCCATTTCCACAGGATGGGGGCCAGGGGGGGTAAATAATGGTAATAGGGAACAAGCGTGGAAAATATCTCCCTTTAGGGCCTCAACTATAGCTTTCCAGAACTGGGAGATTCCTGCCAGACCTAAGTGGAAAAAACGCGACTTCAGATGGATTAGTTCGCCTGTTAATGAATTCCGTAGAGGGCTTAGGCTGCAAAAAATTGGCACTAATTCCGCAAGATGCACAAAATTGATAATGAATTCAAGACGAATTCCGCAGCGCAATCAGCAAAGCGAAATCCGCGCAAAGTTCAAAGCCAAGAAGAAAATACGGAAGCCAGACGCACGATCAAACAGAAGCTACTGGACCAGGAGCAACGTTCATGTTCGTCGACCCACTCAACTGTCGTATTGCTCGAGAAGCAAATATGACGTGAACGCGATGTACGAATACCGCCCTTCGGCTTACCAACACCAAGTACGAGAGTAATGAGACAACTAAGCAAGTCAACAACCCTGAAGTTGATGATCTGCTAATGTGCGGGTGGGCAGTGTACTCTATTACTGTTGTGGGGTTGCCTTCATGATATAACACATCTTTGAATTGTTCGAGCACCGTAACCAATGGTGAGTCAAACTGGTTTTCATTCCTTTGCAACTAATTAATGTATGTTTGATATAATGTATTTTTCTATAGTAAATAGGAGTGGGAACTTTGGTGAGGCTCTCAATTGAAGACATGGAACATTACTCATTACTGTGCTGTCACGTGTCGGCTGTCAGTGTCTTCCAAAGTTCATTTAAATTGTTGAACATTGCTTCATAAAAACCAAGGACTAATCCATCTTCAGTATGAATTTCTTAGTTTTTCAGTATTCTGCGGAGTGTAATATATCTCAATTTTCTTGCATTTACCACGAGAAACGCGAATGTTTGCTAGTATACAAACGATCTCTTAAAACGTTGAATGAGATTTCCCAATCAATCTACTGTACTGTCAATGCCACTAACTTCGTTACAGGCAACAACACATTTTGTCTCCGGCCTTCATAAGTAACGATCTATTTAGTTAACAAAGCTAAGCCAAAATTTTGTGGCATAATAGAAAAAGCATTTTAGTTATTGTGTGGCAAACGAACCTTACAAATCATAGTTCGGACCAATATTAAATGGCTTAAATTGACGAGCGGCAAGCAAGGTGCTGTAGCTGCTTAATTAAAGGTGATTGATGTGGCTGTGGCATTGACGATGATAAAATTATTATAATTTTAATCGTTTTATTAGAGTCTTTACGTGCAAACTACAGTCTTACATTTGTATGATTAAAATGTGTACCTTTGTTTCTTAAAAAACATCGGTTCTATTATTTTTAGAGTAGCTACTGCATTATATAAAGAAAAGTAGCTGCTCACATCCGCATCGTAGGAGACGGAACTGATAGCGTGCACTGTGGAGTTGAAGAAGGTGCGATGGATGCAGTAATTCAGTACACTAAAACAAGTTAGGTGTTTATTTTCTACGCTCAAGGATTAAGGCAACGTAATGAGTAATCTTTTTTTAGACAAAATTGAGATGTTAGTCGTTTAAATGATGAATCGTGAAAACATAGCAATTCCGTGAGAATGTTCAAGATCTCTTACAAAATCCGTGCAATGGCGGTTCGGTGTAATTCCGTGAGAATTTTGAAAAGCAGTACTCCTGATCATTACCTTAAATTTCCAATCGGGCTGCCAGATGAATTACCTCCTATCTAATTGTTAACAAAAGTGCACAATTGGGCTACAAGTTTCCAAATGTATTAAAAATTTGTCACGCCATAGCCACGAGATTTTAGGAACCAGTAGAAAAATTCCAATCCTGAATTATTAAGAACACACTCCGGGGGCGGGGTGATATGGATTATGGGAGTAATGGGACACCCTTAAAAATGCATTTACAATAGAACCTTGTTAGCAAAGGCTCCAGGAAAAAAAAAAAGATTAACAACATAGAATTTTGATTACCGTCAACCGGGGCTACTCGGGATGATTTTGAACGTTTTTCATTCATAACTTCTTACCATGAAACATTTCATAAACAAGTTTAGGCTCATTTCAAAGCTCTTTGCAAGGGCTCTCACATGGCTTCTCCAAAAAAATTCCATATGCTATTTGTAAGGTGCCAGATGCAAAAAAAGTGTCCCGAGTAGCCCCGTCGAACGGGGCTACTCTGGACACTTGGAATAAAACTTCATTTTAAAACATTTGAAGCAGGCAGAGTGTACTCATCCATTACTAACAGTACTCTGAAGTCCTCTTTCATTGTAGATGATGTAGAGGTAGAATAAATGACATTTTCTGTGATTTTTACTTGTTTTTCCTTTATTGATATGATATTACCATATACATTAATTACCGTAGTATTGATGCAATATTACCGTATTATTGATTGCAATATTACCGTATCCATGAACATGCCATTGAGCATTTACAACAACCTTGTCCACTGCAAGCTTCATATCAGCAGCCCTATAGCATTTTCAGCACATTTTCTCATTTATGGAAAAATGCACTATTGTGCTCGCCATGTCTGTCTGTCCGTGATCTCAAGTATTCATCGATGAGAAAATGCGCTCTGTCACTCACTGCAGTGAGTACTGAGTTATTTCTGTATATGTAAGCTTACAGGATGGCTTGTAATTTCACACCATTTTAATTGGGTTAAGTGAATTTACTATAAAAAATATCGTGAAAAACATACCTGAAACGGAAAGGAATGTTTTAGTCACAACCATCATATGTTTTGGAGAAATAAATCATAGTTTAGGTCAATTACTTTTCATTCTATGATGCCTGGTGCACAAATCTATATATGACATTCTATGCACAATTTTGTGATGACCGATGATGCACTAATTTTTTGATAGGTGAAACTTTTTTCACTGAGGGAGGTAAATGTAATCAATATTATTTGTTTTTAATCAATTTTTTTTGGAACTGGAGCCTTTGCTAACTGAGGTTCTACTGTAAATGCGTTTTTGGGGTTGTCCCGAGTAGCCTCGCCGTGCGGAAATGACCGCCATTTTTTTTTTTGGGGATGAGATAGGCAAATTCTGTCAATTATGTACGTTTTCAAGCCAACACCTGGGTGCAACTTTTATGAAAGTAAAATCTTTTAATACGGCGAATATTTTTTTTACTACAAACCTTAGCAGAAGTAACTTCTCAAAATATTGTTTTTCACCATTTTTTTCCAGGAATTTTTCAAAGCTAGTAAATGTAGTATTTTTTAACTTCCTTTATACGGTACTACATAGATAGGAAAAATGTTGACATTTACACCACTATATTTAGTTTTGCAACTGTCTAAGTCCACTTTTCAGCGTTGTTGCCGGGTGGATGTCTCACGTTGCGGGTGAGGTAACCGTGTTACCTACTTTGAGTTTGATTTGGCAACAACCCTTCTATCTAGTTTGATAAAGGCGAATGAAAGACTGGTGTCTTAATCTCTTAAATTGAAGTAAAAATTTGGTGACAATGTAATGAGTGAATAAGTTTAACTGCATTCAGGAGTTATGATTAGGGCTAGGGGAAGGGAGCATGGACAGGGTTACACATATTCCGTCATTGATGAACTGAAAAATGAAGAGAACAAAAATCAATAACCTGTCCAACTAGATAATAATAATAAGCCTGAAGGGAACTTGAATGTTAAAACTGATGCAATAAATACTTAAAATAGATTCTTAATTGATGGCAAGCTGGTTGCGTGCAGCAAGCAAGAAATATGAAAAACAAAACAGACAAACATTATAATATTTTGAGTGGAATCAGTTAAACATTTGCAAAGATAAGCTAAAATCAGAACCAGGAAAAACCATTCAAGTAATTGGTAAAAGTTATGAAGTTTTCAAGATAAACACACAAAATCAAAGCATTCAAGAATAAATTGCAAGCAAATGACAGTTTAAATAAGAATTGCAATAAACATTAGATGAAAAGTAAAGCACAAACAAAGCTAATTAATCAGATTAGCAGGTAGTAGAATTATAGGACACTTACAAAACATCTTTGTAATTAAAAGGATCACACCTAACTAGACTCACCAACAACTTGTGGCAGTTCCACTTAATGACTCGTCAATTTAGGGATCAGTAACTGCACTTGCATGGTCCTCGAATCATTATCACAATAATTGACCAAGTTGCAATAAATAGAATTAGTTTACAGGCTGAAAAAAACAGAAAGAAAACATACATTCAACAATAATTAATAAGTAAACATTAATTCAACAATAATTCATACATAGAGAGCAGATGGTTGGGTGAAAAATATGGTACAGGCCTCCCGGTAACAGCGTGGATTGTAATTAATTAATGTATTGTCAATTTCTGATTGAAAATATAATATGACCTGAAGGTATGGGGGTCATTAATTGTCTTTGCTATAACAGGAGTGAAAGTCTAGGAATACAGAACAGTTTACTTGCTAAAGACTTTACAATAGGCACTATGAGGATACAATCTCAGAGAGGGAAAGAATCGGCCTGCTTGATAGAGAAGCTTATCGACGGCCGGAGCGTAGGACTATGTTGTGGATGCTCGGAGGTCTCTCCTACAACTGACTCGTGAGTCTTAAAGAGCTATCGCGGTCCACCGCGTAGAATCGCAAGCTACGTATGACAAGACGTACAATCCTTTAAAGCGTCACTGAGGGTGACGTATATTAGATAATTAGTCGCTGAAGGCAACTGTCAAGCAATTGCTGACTCAACATTCCAATTAGTTTTGCTACTAAAACAGTTTTACGCCGTGACGGAGGACTGTCCCGAGTTACCCCGCCCGTCCCGAGTAGCCCCAGTTGACGGTATAACAAAAAAAGATTGTAAAACATACCTGAAGCGGAAAGGAATATTCTATAGGCAACCATCATATTTTTTGGGGAAATGAATCATGGTTTAGGTTAATTACTTTTCATTTCAAGTTGCCTGGCGCACTATTCTATCTATGACATTCACTGCATGATTTTGTGATTACCGATTGTGAACGAGGAACATCGTTCATTAATTTATTCAATGTGCATTTTCTTGTGACGAAATTATTCTATTACGGTACGTCTGGCGAAGCCGCGCCAGTGACATGCGAGTCAGACCTATAGCAGTTGGAACTGTCTAGTACTAGGTCAGGTCTGAGCGTCTGTGCGTCAGGTAGTCAGTCGTGTCCCGCCAGCCCTACAGTGAGGTTCATTCCTGAACCCGCTCAGCTCTGTTAACTCTCTGCATTCTGTGCTTTAGCGCTGGAGTCGTGGCTGTGCCGTGACTATTTAGTCTAACCTGCTTTCGTTCGCCTATGCGAATTACGGTAACCTTAATTACGTGCATTAATGCGGTGCAATAGTAAATGGAATTGAACCAATTTGAACGTTTCTTATAATAGTTATTTTAGTCTGAATTTGTGCTTTCCCTTTACCTGATTTTACTGATTTTAAACAAAGTGATTGAATAAACTATTTTAAGTGTGCTTTGTCGTGATTATATACCACAGCCACTGAACCGGCTTTAACTGACGATGACTAGGAGAGTCGAACGGCATTGTATGTTAGATGATTGAGCACAGTAGCCTGGAATTTATTCATATATTTTCCTGGCCTATGAGCGGTGAGCATTCGATCCTGATAGTGAGTTACAGGCCTAACGTTTAGATTGGCTTGTAGTAGCTCTGGCCGGTGACACGATGATGCATTAATTTTGTACGAGTGAAATTTTTTTCTCTGAGCAAAGTAAATATTATCAGAATTTTAAGTTGTTGATTGATTTTTTTATTAACCAGAGCCTTTGCTAGTTAAGGTTCTCCTGTAAATGCATTTTAGGACAGGAGTGTGCCTTATTACCCTGGGGGGATTACCCCGTCTTGCGGAATGGTCGCCAGTTTTTTTATTAGATACGCAAATTCTGTCAATCACGTTTTAAGCCAGCACCTGTGTGCAATTTTTATGTAAGTAAAGTTTTTTGATACAGCAAATATTTTTTTGCTACAGACCTAAGCAGAGGTACATTTCCAAAATCTCACTTTTCACACTTTTTCTCAGGGATTTTTTAGAGGTAGTAAATATATGATTTTTTAATTTACTTTATGCTACATAGAAAGTAAAAATGTTCAACTTTATGACTCTATTTTAAATTTTTGCAATATTTTGACTAGTTTAGCTGTTATAACATTTCTAAAATGTGGTATGACTGTCCCAATTTACCCCACCCATCCCTTAATACCCCATTTGACAGTACATGTATCATAGTCTTTTAATGTTTTAATGAAGAACTTGCAAGCTGAGTCATAGATTAAGTGATTCAACATTTCTGCATTCATACACTTGGCTATGCAATTGTTAGCAAAATGTAACTCTGTAGGAAAAAAATTGTCATCTGGTCTATTTATTCATTTATTTTTAAACTGTATATATAAATGACCAATATTTAATTTTTACCTTATATTTTTAAATATAAACTCAAAGCTGCATTTTTAAATCTATAATAAAAAGCAATTGTCATTTTTAGACAGTTGTGGTATAGAAGCATCTCTTGTCCAAAAGTTAGCATTGTGGATGGTTATAAACTAAAGTCGTGTGTACGGTTATGAACTAAAATCAAGTAAAATTGATTGCAGTAAAGTTAAGGACAAAGAGCAGCGCAGGAATCCTAGTGCATGACTAGATGAATTCAGTGCAATTCACCCTTAAGGAGCAAAAGAGTTGCTTGGCTAACAGGAGCAGTCCAGCACAACAGAAGATAACTTGAGTTCATGCTGAATATTTTTCATGCAATGTAGGTAGTGGTTGGCAATCAGATATAAACAATTTTGAATTGAAGCATGATGAGGCTGTGCAAAAATAAACTCTACAGACAAGGGATTGAAGGGCGTGCTACAGTTTTCCATTGATCAATTACTCTAACAGGTGTCTGTTACCAACAAAAAAGGAAGAACACACATGCATTAATAACAACACGAAGTAAAACCATCCATCAGATGGAAAAGAAAGCCATGTTAGGTAGCATGATTTAATATACAGTAATGAACCAAAGTGCCAGGAACAAAGAGTGAAATAGGGTTCCAGCTTGTTATGTATTCAATTCACTTTATTTATACAATTCAATTTATTTATACAATTTTATTTATTCAACAGAGGTCTGAAACTTATCAATAGGTAAACTTGCAAATTAATAACTAGAGACACAAAGCTGACAGGACATGTTCTAAAAAATTCAAAACTTTGATAATGCATTGTGTGATTTATTATTATCTTGCAATTATTTCTTATTAATGTTGTACTTAATCAGTATATTTCTTGCTAATTAGCATCTTTTTCTTGTCCAATTTTTCTTGTTTTGAAATTACTTTTAAAATTTTAGTATGTTTACTGATGAGCAATAATTTTAATTGGTTTGAATCTCTTGAAAAGGCCAATTATTTTGTGTCGACAGATGACTGCTGGGGCTCAGGGTCACCCTGGGTGGGTGGACAACCATCCGACCACTCTGAAGTTCTTGGCTGCAGCACAAACTTGTCTTCACCCACACACCTACACCATCTCCAGCAAGAAAGATCATGAAAAACTCTCTGAAGATTCAACTAGCAATTCTATAAATCTTGCTGCTGATGATTCAGAAACTCTGATGGAGGACAGTCTTGACAATGCTATGGAGATTGTTGAAAAAAATGTGATACATCAGTTTGACAAGACATGTGAAAGTGATGTATTCCTTGATATCGCTCCTGAGTATCGATTTCCTTTAGAAATATCTGAATTGCTGCTATCCATATTTTGTACCCACTACCCCAACAAAGCCAACAGCCTCAACTTGTCAATATTTAGGCATCCTGAAAAATGTAAAATCCGTAAGGCACTTTTAAGAGGTTGTAATGCAGACGATGACTGCGTGAAATATTTTTTCCAGCATCAGTTAACACATCTTGATGTGAGAGACTGCAAATACATTTCATCCACTTCGTTTTATACTGTTCAGGAGAAAGGGCATCATCTCCAGTCACTTGCTGTGGGCAGTGGTTTTTTTGATGATGTACCTAAAAGTAAACTCTCCCTGAACATGCCAGATTTACGCAGCCTCGTCATCAATAATGCTTTCATCTCCGATGAATCTCTATCAGGCTTCATGAAACAGTCCAATTTCAAGAACCTAAGATCTCTAGACCTGTCTGGTTCAGACCAGCTTGATGATCTGTCCCCATTTGTGTCATTACCTCTTATAAATCTGACTCTTCACAATTGCAATGCTTCTGAAGATTGGCTCCTTATTATACCTCTCATATCTAACCTGAGGTGAGTAAATGTATATAACTTTTTGCTTCACATTTTCCTCTAATTAGTTAATATTTGATTGGTGTATAGTAGGTACTACCGCATTCAACAAATCCCTATATTAATAAACTATCAAAAACAAAAAATTGCATTTGAAATCACTAGGTTAGGTATGTGCATTGCATTATTATTTTTATTCTATTAAATGCTTATCCAGAGATTTGGTAATTTTCCAGAGATTTGAAATTCAGCTTGAACTCATTTTCAAAAGTGTGCATTCCCAGCTATTATGGTACAAGTAATTTGTATTTAAAGATTAAATGGGCATTTAATTTAATTTAAGACTAGTCATTCTAGTCTTCAGTAAAATTCAACTGGTGAAATATTGCACTCTTAAGAGAAGCATTAGTTTTGTAAGGTATGATGCAGAGTATTTAGATTGTTGATGAATTATGATGGAGTATCCAGCAAGATGTGGGTGGGATAAGTGCTTTTAATTTTAAAATTATTTATTTTTCTCTCATTGCAAGATACTACCATGAACTGAATTGTATAATAGCTAGGCAAATGGGAGTGAAATTCAAAATTGTAATATATGATTGATTTCAATCATTTTTTCAGTAATTTCAACTTTTATTGTCTTAATAAATTAATTTTTATAATTTTTAGTTTAGTTAATATTTCTCTGTTTTTCGATAATAACTTATAGTGTTAAACTCTATTGTATTGACTATTGGTTTTGATATTTGCAGGCGACTCGACATATCTCGCAGTAAGAATCAAAACTGTCAGTTTGCCAATAGTGACGTGCTACTGGAGAAGATTGTTGAAAATCTTCCAAACTTGACATACTTGGATATTTCGGGCACAAATCTTTGTGGTACCAAGAAGACGCAACCAGTTTTTGTGAGTACTTCTACTTCAACTTGTGTAATTTCACCTTCATAGCAAATTGTGGGAACATTGTATTGCAACTCCATCTTAAGTCTCCATATCATTGTGTGAAGGAACCACAGTCCTAACTAGATTAGCTTGAATTTTTCCAACTGATGCAGGATGAAGCAAGGCACCAAGATTGGCTTGTGCAATAATGTGGACAAATTATATTTCCTTATATAAATGGCAAGCTTACTGCAAGCTATTAATTACCTAAGTAATCTTTTCATGCTCTCTCTTAATATTTACATTAGGTTATCATCCAACCCTTAGTTGAGTCCTTATAAAAATGTATGGAATTTTTTGTATCATAAAAAATTTTTGGTTGACAATAGCATTAAAAATTTCAGTTCGAAGTTGTAATCAATAAATTGGTTGTATTAAAATATTCCTTTATTATGGTTTGTTCTTTGTGGTTCATTGCCACTATTTTAGGGCAAGTACGGGGTGACAGTTGGCTGTGATTGCTGTTGAGCAACAGATTCATGATAAAAATTGCCTGTGATTATTGCTGAGAAACAGATTCATAACTTGAAGCAACACAAGCATGGGGGTGTTTGAACAATTCTTTTGGTAGCAAATTATCTTTGTCAGAAAAGATTGATAGCCTACCAACTGCCAAAGTTATCTTTTATTCAAGCATTTTAAATTTTCTATTAACAAAACTGAATTGTTTTGTATGTTGTCTAAACTTGAGACAGGAGAGTTCAGGAGCCCAAGTAGCTTTAATCTCTGGGTAAAAATGGCTTGTTGATATTTACAGCTTAGTGCTATGATGTAATACTTTGGTTGCGAATAACGTAGCCTAGTGCCAAATAATGACGGCCAAACTATTTTTATTATTATTATTATTTTTTTTTGCTGTAGGATCTAGTACTGAACCACATTTCAGTTGCTCTGGTAATCACTCATGGGGACTGTTCTCTAAACTGAAGCAATTCCTGTTAGTGTTCCATCAGAATAAATTACTATTCCATCCTGGCCACAGGACGGGAATGGCTCGCTGATTGGGCACACAGATATTCCTGCGCTGCGGTGCCGCGTGGGGCGACCTCTTGAGGTGCTGGGGCTCTGCCACACCACTGAAGAGGCCTGCAAGTGGCCCAACTTGCCTGCTATCAAAGTATGATATGTCACTTTTTCTGCCGTTTATAAGACATGAGTGTCCAGCCACTTATTGCTGCACTAAACTTACCAACTAAAATGCCAATTATATAAAAAATATAACTCGATACGCACTGCAGTGAGTGACAGAGAGCGCATTTTCTCAAAATCGACAAAAATGTGAAGTCACGGACAAGTGGACGGACGGACGGGCACAATAGGGCATTTTTTTCCATAAATGAGAAAATGCGCTAAAAACTGCAGTAATATCCAGGAAGTTGATTTTTTTTCATCTGGAAGCCCCCAAAAAATTCTCTTCAGTTAAAATTACAGAGAATGTTCTTATTCACTGGAATTTATTAGATACTGTGTACTGTGTATAATACATACTTTAGTTTCTAATGGAGGGCGTGATTCGGGAGCAAAGGAGACTTCTTTTATCCTTGACTTAGTTAGTTTATTGCATGATCCGTGACTCTCAAGTTACCACTCTTTTATTATAATTTTGAGCATATTCATCTTTAATGGTTTTGATAGAATTTTTTGAAAGTGCATTCCTGATGATAACAAACAACTACAAGTTGAATGCTGCTTGTATTTTTAGGCTCACTATGCAGGTCAAGAAGCACAAAACCTCTCTGTATTGTGGAAGTAAATTCTCTTGGCTGAATTTATCTCAAGAAATAATTAATTGCTCAGTTCGCCTTAGAAACGTGGAGGAAGTTTACATTACCACTGAACTATTGTTGTTGTTGCCAGAATATTAGCCACTGCTCTAATTCCAAGACTCCCTGAGCCATCGGAGTAATAACTTTTCTTCAGTAAATTAATAAATTTTTTATACCTGCCCATAGCAATTCACTTCACTTTATTCACCCTATGGCCTCACCTGACCCTAATTTTGCTTTAAGAATTTGAAGGTTTATTGAATTTGCTTATTTAAGGCTTTGCATTCAATTTAATAGTTCCTGAATTTCTGGGCAAATGAGATCATGAGGGGACATTGGCCATGGACCTGAGTATTAATGCACCCAATTCATTTTCATAAGAATCCTAGAGTAGCTCATTATGAGCGCACTTCGGCTTTTTACTTAGACGTAACATATGATTTTACTGTGTTATTTTTCTTGATGTCTTTGTCGTATTATTTTTTTCTCTGAATCGATCGGTCTCATTTTGGTCATTTTAACCCAACAATATTTATGAGGTTGAATTTTGTACAAGTCCTAAACACTTATAATCAGTGCGTATGTATGGCAGGTGTTGGGTGACGCCAACGAGCTACAGATCCTGGAGACGGTGGAGGTGCTGATGCCGTGCAAGGAGCAGGTGACGACCGCCCTCAACGAGCTCTTCCATCAGTTCCGCTACGAGACTGTGCAGGACGTACAGCGTGCCATGCGCCTCATCTTCCAGGCCATGACACTCTACCACTTCGATGAACACGTTCAGATCTCCGGCAGGTAGGAGGGCCCAGGCCATGACACATTACCACTTTGATGAACACGTTCAGATCTCTGGTAGGTAGGAGGGCCCAGGCCATGACTCTCTACCACTTTGAAGAACACGTTCAGATTTCCGGCAGGTAGGAGGGCCCAGGCAATGACTCTCTACCACTTTGATGAACACGTTCAGATCTCCGGCAGGTAGGAGGGCCCAGGCCATGACACTCTTCCACTTTGATGAACACGTTCAGATCTCCGGCAGGTAGGAGGGCTCTGTTGAATTTCTAGCATGAGCAAGCAATAGAATGTTTTTATGAACTGTTATAATGAAGCTTAAAGAGATATACGAGAATTAATGGTGAATAATGGGGAAGTAGATTTGCCATATTTTAGCATTATTGTTTTTCGAGTTTTAATAAGCATAATAAATCGAGTAAAATACAACTAGCCCCTGAAGTAGTTAAATTTAAAAAAAATTCCGCGTCACTTGCACCAGCAGATGAATTAAGCACTGGACAAATCTGTGTAAGTTTGTCTTTATTCCGACTGCCCCAGTCATGATTGCCTGCAGTAACACATCAGTCCTTAACTCTTTATGTACCTATACCAAAACTCTGTCTAGAATCTGTGTTTTTGCACTGAGTTCATATGTTCAGTAACTGCAAGTTAATCCTCTCCTTTTACAGGTAGTACTCAAATCGTTGCATCAACGCTCATGCCAATATATACTCGGCATAATATTCTCACTAAGGCAATCACAAATATTTGTTCCTCATCTCGGTGCTAAATTTTGTGGCATAGTGGAAAATTTTTCAAAGCAGTGCAGAATTTCAAAGCGGTGCGGAATTTCAAAGCGGTGCAAATTTTCAAAGCAATTCATGTTAGATTCCATCTTTTGGATTAGTTCCTATTCAGAATCCCAATTCTTTCTATATGTTTTTCATTAGCACAATGGTTTGAGAACGATGCGCTGGTGATGACGAGAGTTGATTAAACGCTCGTCTGTTAGTCAGGGTTAAGACATCTGGAATTTTGTACTCAGTTTGACGTGAATGTGTTTTGTTATATACGGGGTTTTCAGCGCTACCAAGTTTGGTGCCAAGTTATTTCAGGGTTACATCAGGATACTTGTCACAAATAATATTTTTCAATATGAATGAGAGCATTTTCTCTTATTTGCCCTTTACTACTGCGCTCAGTCAATATCATGCTCTTTTATGTTACTATGTATGACAACATCCATTTTGCCAGATGGAAAGCGAACATCACGCTGTGCTCAGTCAAAATGACTTGCTTATTAATGCCATTCATATGCAATCTTCTCATGTTAAAGTGATCATTTTATATACTTTTTCTGACCAACGAGCAGTTGATATCTGTATAATCTGCATCGAGCAAATATTCTTAGTGTACAAGATGACTGATGGCATATTGTGATGTACAGCGCATCGCTGTTCTACATCATGCGGCTCGAGGCGGACTCTCAGGACCACCCCGTGGTGACGGCCGCTGCACGACAACAGATGGTCACGCTCATGATCAACGCCATGGAGAGGTTCCCCCATGACAACATCCTCATGAGGAATGGCTGCCTCACCATCAGTCAGCTCAAAGTGCCCCAGCAAGTGGTGAGCACATCACTCGCCCGTCCTGTGCTGTTTTTGTGTCGCCCTCGCATCACGAGGAGGGGGGGAAGAAATAGGATAGCTTTACTGTTATGGGTGTTAACAGTTTGGTTTTTAATGAATGGTTGTACAGAAATGAATTAGACACTATACATCCTATGTTTTATTTGGTTTTAATGAATAGTTTTACAGAAATGAATTAGATACCGTATTCTATACCTTATATTGTATAATATTTGTTTTGATTTAAATTATCAGAAGGATAAGTTTTAAAAATGGTTATTGTGAAAATCCTGGTGCTGGATAAAGCAGGTATATATATAGCAATCTGATTCGCTCAGCGTAATATTATGTGAGAGTTCATGCAAGTAAGCCGTTGGTATTGGCAGCTTTATTAATGTGTGGTCAGTAAGAGTGTCTGCCTATCACACATTTACATTTTCTCGAGAACCTGAGTTGTCCGCATAGCTCTGATTACGCTTACATGCAGCCCTGTAAACTTCTCAATAAATGTTCACACAACCTGCGACTCGATTGGAACTATTTAAAAATGCTCCTGCATTTCTTTAACTAGATAATCTATTTTTGGCATTGCTCTTAGTCGACAACAATGAGACTAAAGTGCCTATTGAACTGCAAGGCCGTTGACAACTCTTATGTTCTCTACGTGGCTCAGCAGCTAGTTAATTATCTCAAATTTTGTTAACATTCTTGAAAAATTCTGCAAAAAGACATCTTACAAATGGTCGGTAATATGATTGAGAAACTTTAAAGTTTCCACCATTACACTATTTTTAAATCTTCGTGTAACAAATGGTACGAAATGAGCAATACACTAGAGCTCCCTGTTGCTATGAACTGAGTTAGCTGGCTTTAGAACATTGATGTGTTGGTACCAAGCTAGGCGTTCTGTTGTCAAAGTTTATATTTCTCGGTCAAAGGTTGACAGTCATAACCTTGAAAGGATCTGTCTGATCTAGTAAATCAATTAGTTAAAACCTGAGGGGTTTGGGTTCGTTTATAATTGTCCGAATAACATATTAAATATTCATTGGCCAGGGAAGGATAATAACAAGACGTGTAACTAAGCGTAAGTATTGAAGATAGGTTCACGGGATACACTAGATAGAAGTTACAGGATCAAAGCACAGTAAGTGCAGTAATTTTGGAGATGGAGAGTAACGACACTGCGTGTTGGTTGCGAGTGCCGGAGCCTAAGACGAGGTGAGCTCGTCTTGAGTTTGCAGGCTCTACGATGACTGCCTACCGCCTATGACTGAGACTGCTTGTCTACGACTGACTAACGGTGCGCTTTCTCAGCTTATATACGCGGTGACCCGCGAGTAGTGACGTCACAGAAGGTGACGTAATAGTCGCTAATGACATCACGGCCTGACACTGTGATGTGTGCGTAACATAGTTTCTTTTCTTTACGTTAAATTTTTTTTTTGTGCTCGCAGGTATTTGAGTACGAACGTCTAGTGTCACTGCTGCTGGTGGTGATCCGACACCGAGGGAACGTGAGCAACTCGACGAGCAACAATGAGCGCGACATGGCGGACTTTGTGTGCCGCATCAGCATCTACTTGCTGAACAGCTTAGCGTGCCAGGTGGAGGGGCAACACAGGCAGCTGGTCGGCGATCTCGGCGCTGTCGAGGTGATGATCGTGTTGCTCAGTTGGTATCGTAAATTAAATTAAGTCGTCAACATAAAGATGGGAATGATCATGCGCATCTTTACTGACGATGACGTGTCTGTTGACGCTCCCTCTCTCCAACAAACGATGACGTGTCTGTTGATGCTCCCTCTCTCCAACAGACAATGACGTGTCTTTTGATGCTCCCTCTCTCCTACAGACGATGACGTGTCTGTTGATGCTCCCTCTCTCCAACAGACGATGATGTGTCTGTTGATGCTCCATCTCTCCAACAGACGATGATGTGTCTGTTGATGCTCCCTCTCTCCGACAGACGATGACGTGTCTGTTGATGCTCCCTCTCTCCAACATACGATGAACGTGTCTGATGATACTCCCTCTCTCCAACATATGATGAACGTGTCTGTTGATACTCCCTCTCTCCTACAGACGATGCTGTGCCTCATCAGTGACAAGCTCAAGACCAAGACCCACGACGACATGCTCGAGCTCGCGTGGAGTGTCATGTGGAACGTCACGGACGAGACACCACGGAACTGCCAGCGCTTCCTGGACGGCAGCGGCATGACTTACTTCAGCGACTGCCTCCAGGTCAGTGGTGGTGCATGACTTACTTCAGCGACTGCCTCCAGGTCAGTGGTGGGGCATGACTTCAGCGACTGCCTCCAGGTCAGTGGTGGGGCATGACTTCAGTGACTGCCTCCAGGTCAGTGGTGGGGCATGACTAAAATAAAATCTTTACAATGTTACAGTAGCATATGAATAGTTCTTTGCACCATCAACTTAAATTATTCCAAATATTTTATATTATGTTTGAAATTGTCATTCTTCTTACGCCTACCATTAAATTTGTATGAGAATCACACGTTAACAAAAATAATTTTATGTGGAAGGACCTTGGAAGAATTGGTCCTCAACTATGAACACAATAACAAAGTATCTGTAGGAGCTAAATCTGCTGACGTGAATAGTTGGTACGAGCATTTGATGGCGTATAAAATGGACAGTTCTACCACAATTGAATTTATTTGTTACTTTGCATCAAAAGTTTTTTGATCAATTGTATATTAAGGAGTATATTGTATATTCTGCGTTCTCAGTGCATTGTTCTTTAACCCCCACTCTTTTTGCGGTACATTTTTTGTAAGTGTTTTCGTTTCTACAGCTTATACCCTCGGTGATCGTACTGTCAATAATAGTTGTTAGTGTTCATAACACCGTCAGCCAACCACTGACGTCTCTTCAAGCTAAATCCACCCATCGAGGACGTGAAATTGGTGACTAGATGTACTCAGGCCGTTACGTGTTCTTGAACACGTTTTGAAAGTACACCCTCACTCCCAATTACAAACTACGTCTAAATGAGATGCTAACGTCACTTTTTTGTAACGAGATTCAGGGTGTTGGTCGTTCAATGCATTATCCCTCCTATAAAGGATGAATTTATTTCAATTTGATTTGTAAATAAAAAACTCGCGCTCCTTGCCAGACCTTCAAGGAACACGAGGATCTATTACGCAACATGATGGGGCTACTGGGCAACGTGGCAGAGGTGCGTCATCTGCGCTGTCGTCTCCTCACCCCTGAACTCATCGACACCTTCACCGGACTGCTGAAGAGCAGCTCAGGCGGCATAGAGGTTGGCCATTTGCTCACTACCTCTTTATTTCTTTAAATTATACATCAAATGAATTGGATTGCATAGACTTCAGCTATCAAATATTTCAGAATATGCTTAGCCAACACTTCTCTGTTGCAAAAAAATTGGATATGAAATATTTCACACATATTTCAATGGCCTAAATTTGTGCCCGTTTATGATTACTATTTAATTTTTTAGTATCACTGGGCACAGAATCGATGAATGAATTAAATAAAGTTCGATTTGTGAGTTGATTTGTAAACAACTCTCACAACCACCCTGTGCATGAATATTGTGAATTGCTCATGAATTCTTTGGCATTAGATTAATCCTCAACCACCACTATTATAAAATGAACGTCATAGATTAAACTTTCCTGTATAATTTTTATATACTCCTAGCCATCGATTGCAAGCTCTGTAGCATAGCCTACTGATGTGTCAATACATCATAAGGAGTTTTCATATAGAATAACTTGGTGAAATATCATTGCCTAACAATATGTTTGCTCAAAATTGGGCGCTTTGACGCAAAATTTTTTTTACAGACCACATGGATGGTCATTTCTGCTATCTTCATGACTGAGATTGTACAGCTCGCATACAGGACCTCCTATGATTAACCTGTACTGTTGCATTGTTAGCTTGAATATCTCAATTTGTGTTCATTGTCCAGGTGAGCTACAACGCAGCAGGCGTGCTGAGCCACATTGCGAGCGACGGTCCCGAGACTTGGGTGATCGAGCGGCCCAAGAGGGACGTCGTGCTCGCCGCCCTCACCTCCGCCATCAACAAGTGGGACATCGAAGTGCGGCGCAACATTAACTATCGGTACCTATAGTGGGGAGCAAGGTGAAATTCTAGGGGGTTTTAAATGACCAATGGAACGGCCATTGCTTAGCCAATCACAGCCTGGATAACATGACATCATGATCCCATAACCAGTCATAACCTGGATAGCATGAGATCATGATCCTATCAGCCAATCACAGTCTTGAGAGGATGATATCATGATGGTACCTGTAGTGGGGAGGGTGTGGGTTCTGGGGACTAGCAGCTGTCGGTACCTGTAGTGGGGAGGGTGTGGGTTCTGGAGACTAGCAGCTGCCAGTACCTGCAGTGCTCAACGGTGGGGGTATAAATTCTGGGGACTAGCAGCTGTCGGTTGCATCATATTGTCTGTGTTCATATTCGTTCTTTTCGTGCTCACTGGTATTCGTGTGCGTGACCGTATGAACAACGTTAGTCCACTTGAGCCTCAATTTACTGTTGGGTTGTGTGGCCTTAGAACTTCAATGTCTGTCGTACCTTTGTTGATGTCCTCCCACTGCATATTAAGTGTACATATGACAAAAAAACATGAACAATGGAGCACACTGGTAGAACGTTGCTTCAAAGCCTCGCTCTTCATGTCGTTATGCCCGACTGTAATTTGCTGCATTTATTTGTCGCTATGTAATTTGTAATTGACAGAATTTTTTCTTGGAATTCTGACGTGTATGACAATTTCAGGTCCTTCGAGCCCATCCTGCGCCTGCTGGCCGTGAAGCATACGCCTCAGTGCCAGCACTGGGCCGCCTGGGCTCTGGCCAACCTCACGCGCGTCTACCGTAAGTAGACCTGTCCTCGTCTACCGTAAGTAGACCTGCCCTCGTCTACCATAAGTAGACCTGCCCTCATCTGCCGTAAGTAGACCTGCCCTCGTCTGCCGTAAGCAGACCTGCCCTCGTCTGCCGTAAGTAGACCTGCCCTCGTCTACCTCAAGTAGACCTGCCCTCGTCTACCATAAGTAGACCTGCCCTCGTCTACCATAAGTAGACCTGCCCTCGTCTACCATAAGTCGACCTGCCCTCGTCTGCCGTAAGTAGACCTGCCCTCGTCCACCGTAAGTAGACCTGCTCTCGTCTACCGTAAGTAGACCTGCTCTCGTCTACCGTAAGTAGACCTGCCCTCGTCTGCCGTAAGTAGACCTGCCCTCGTCTGCCGTAAGTAGACCTGCCCTCGTCTACCGTAAGTAGACCTGCCCTCGTCTACCTCAAGTAGACCTGCCCTCATCTGCCGTAAGTAGACCTGCCCTCGTCTACCGTAAGTAGACCTCATTAATTAATATCACTTCAGTTGAGAATTATTGTCATCCCAGCAGAGAAGATCCCAATCTCAAATCTCAGGAATATCGAGCAACGCCACACTAAGACCCAACCAATACAGCTCCCTGCCGTGCTTGCCACCTGTCGCCTCCTGCAGCCATATTAGTAATGCCTCAAGTTTATTATTACAACACTTCTCATTAACTTCACTTCTTGTTTGTCTGTCAGTCTGCTACAAATCTTATAATCAATATTTAATACACTTCTACCTCTCCAATCGATCTGAAATTTGGCACGCTTTTGTAAAGTTGGAGACAATGCACGAATCAATTGACAGAATATATAAGTTTAAAAATTAGAAATTTTTTTTTTCAATTTAAAAAATGTAAAAAATAATTTTGTCTTCTACAAATCTTATAATCGACATTCAACACATTTCTACCTGTCCAATCGATCTGAAATTTTGCACACTTGCGTAAAGTCGGAGACAATGCATGAATCAATTGACAGAATAAATAATTTTAAAAATAAAAAAATTCAATTTAAAAATTGTAAAAAATAATTTTGTCTGCTACAAATCTTATAATCCATATATAACACACGTATATATACTATTTAATCGATCTGAAATTTTGCACACTTGCATAAAGTCAGAGACAATGTATGAATCAGTTGACAGAATAAATAATTTTGAAAATTTACAACATTTTTAAATATTAAAAAAAATTTGAAAACTAATTTTTTTAATATCTGAAAATAAAATTAGAAATTCATTGTACACGTGTAACATCAAAGACACTGGATTCTTTAGAAGTGTTGCCCTTAAAAAGTAATTTTCAACTCATATTATTCTTTAACAACACTTCTTTTCAACTCACTACTTGTTGTTTGTTTGTCGTTTGTCTGTCTGCCACAAATCTTATCAATATTTAACACACTTCTACCTCTCCAATCGATCTTACATTTTGCACACTTGCGTAAAGTCGGAGACAATGCATGAATCAATTGACAGAATAAATAATTTTGAAATTTGAATTTTTTTAAATAATTGAAAAAAATGTATATATATTTTTTAATATTTGAAAATAAAATTAGAAAATCATTGTACATGTAGTAACATCGGAGACACCGGATTCTTCAGAACTGTTGTCTTTAAAAAGTAATTTTTAAACTCATATTTAGTCTGTGTTTGGTGCAAAGTCAAGTGTACTGTTAGGAGCAATAGGTATGTAGGAATCTAATTTTGATTAAAAATTTAACTTTGATTAAACCACGGACAGTGAAAATGTTTGAGCTAAAAAGTGTCTTGAAGTTCCAGAAACGGGCAGCATGAGGAACTGGCCATTCATGCCGTGTCCAAAAGAAGTGGTTGAACCGCTGCAAAATCGTGATTTTTTTGTGTTCATGCCGAATCGAAGGAGATAAAAGACCAAGGCATTTGTTGTTCTTGAACTGATCGGGCAAACTTGCAGAAGTATAGATTATCATGAGACATAAACATTAAAATAACGGACATTGAAATTAGAACCTATTGCCCTTATCTCGATTGCGCTGTTCAGGATGATACAGAGATTTTCTAGAATCAACTCAATTTGATATCAAGCCAAACAAATATCAAGTGTTCATTCTACTCCTCCGTTTCGCTTGTTTTTGTTGACAGTGTAGGCACTTGATCTGCTTGTGACTGAATATTCTATTGGGTTCGTGAAGATTGTCCTATAAGTTGCATTATTGTTGAGAATCTGTAGAGAATTATTCCTGAATTGCCCTGCCCATGTTGCCCTGTTGCCCTGTCGTTGCCGGGACTGGGGCTTGTGAAATGCAGTAAAGGTTCATGGGGCTGGGGTTTCGGGGCTGTCCTGGTAGATTCAGTCATGGCGAGTTGTCGCAAACCGAATGTTGAGACTAACGATGGTGGAACTGGGGCGCGGTGATGGAGGCAGCTCAGGATGCTGCCAAACCGAGCGAAAACAATGGAATGCAAATGTGGCTCTTCCCGATCTTCCGCGAGAAAATGTTTGACGAGTGGCGAAATGAGTGGACACGCATCAAAAATAGCTAACTCCAGAATTGGACACACCAGGATCACCCATGGAAATCTCGTGGCACGCTTGCCTGTCCCTTATTGCCTGGAATGCCTAGTGCCACAGATCCACTTCCTCGGAGGGTACCGGTCTTTTGGTAATGCCCGACGACTTTTTCCTCACCAGCCCTGAAATGACCCCGACGTACACCTAAACATTATCATGGCCCCATCAGAACGTGGGGTTGATAATGTTGACCGCCTCATAGTGTAACTGAGGGCAAAATAATGGGAAATACCCGTTAATGAAAATATATTCTACTGCATATGATACATTCAACCCCGACTACGTGTGATTTATTCAATGTTCATGTGATTATTATTCTAATCATTTATTCCGAAGCGCTGGCGATTACTGTCATGTAACTAACTAACTAACATGTCTGAATTATGCACGGAGATGCAAGTTAAAACCTTTGTTGTCTGCTTTAAATGAGTTGGCAAATTTCGAGCTCTGGAATCTTACGCATATTTCGGTGCGAAATTGAATTTGTAGCTTGAAAGCCCAATGAGCATGGTATCCCTATAAACTACAAATAACACTGCTATTATTTGCTGCCTATTGTTAGTGTTTGTGTATGACTGGTAAATTTTGCCCCAGCTGACAAGTACTGCAACTTGGTGGTGAGCGAAGGAGGCCTGGAGATCCTGGAGAGAGTTCGGCAGGAGACGGACGCAGCGCAAATCAGACGGCTTGCCCAGACTGTCATCGCGCACTGTCATGCCTACAAGGTACCTATGCTGCTGACTTCTTTGTCTCGTATCTCTTCTTTAACTAGAAGTAAGAGCCAACTATCCTGAGGTTATTTGTCCCTGTTATGCCGTGTTGAGTTTGCGTTGGGTGGCGTTCGGTGTGATGCTTCGCTACTCATCTCGAGGCTCGCGGCATTCAACCGAAGTAACATAGCTTACCTGTTTGTGGCGACTTGACCTGCAGCAGGCGTGCAGGTCTTCATGCCCTTCCATCTTCTAAGAGCAAAAATTAGACCGCGGGATTTGATCGTCCATTGAAAAAAATATATATAACTCAGTACTCACTGCAGTGAGTGACAGCGCATTTTCTCGTCGACGAAAACTTGAGGTCACGAACAGACGGACGGACAGACAGACAGACAGACAGACAGACAGACAGACAGACGGACATGGCGAGCACAATAGTGCATTTTTTCCATAAATGAGAAAATGCGTTAAAAAGTGAATATTTATTACCCGTAATATTATGTTTCTGAATTTTAACGCAAGCTCCACCTTGCAGTTTACTCCCTCTGAATTGCTATGTTGAATTAGCTTTTAAATCCCACACATAACGAGTGTATAAAGTTCTTGTGTATTATTATCGCTCAATTACTATGCCACTCATTATCTATTTATTGATTGAATATAATGGCATCGATAATATATAATTAATCTCAATAGTTGTGCCGAATAAGTTAATTGTCAGTTGTACGAATTGACAGTACGATGTCAGTTGTGTCAATTATCGTACCTAATAACTTATTACCGTGCATTATGAGCTTTCAATTCCCCAATTTGCTACTGGAATGTTCTTCGCAGGAGGACGGGAACTTGGACAAGCTGTACTCGAAAGCAGTTCTGCCGGAGCCTTGACTTGCCTGCAAGTTCCAGCTTTTCCCTGTCATGCCGTCTCTCTAGGAGCCGACACGTCGCCTCAATGTAAATGAGGATAGTGTCGCCTCGCATTGATTATTAATGATAGTAGTTAAGGTCGCTCGCGGGGTGCTGCCCGAGATACGCATGCCTTCTCGGTTGTGCTGCAGGAAAGGGACGATGTCGTTAGTTCTTGTATAGCCAGCGTGCTGTTGAGGCATCAATAAGACTAACATTGAAATAACACGAGGCGTCAATAATAGCACAAATGTGGACGAACTAATTATTCTCTCGCTTCTATAATTTTTCTCTCCAGCGAAGTCAAGTAGTCTTATGTCTCGAGTTCCCTGCGTTCATCGTATAAGGGATTGTACAAGTTTTGAATCTTTTATTTTACTCTTGCATCTGAATAATTTCATGATCGTTTGCTGAAATTGTCTGCGAATGTGACTAAGCTGACTGGACGTTAACTAATAATTTCCAAATCCCTCGCAACCACTTCTAACTTTCTGCTATGATGCAGGATTGCCAAGTTTGTTGTTTGTGTCGACTCAGCACTACAAGAAATGTATATGCCGTAAACAAACATTAAAACTATTCAGTCATCGCTGATCTGTATCTCCAGTTTGATGCTCCATCAGTTTTTCCCACAATGAGCGGAGTAGCCAACGTATCTAGAATGCGGATACGACCTCTCGCTTTAAGTTATTTATTTTCTACAAGGATCATCTAATATTTTTTTCTCTCGCCTCGTGTCTTTTCTTTCTAATGACAGTAAGGGTTGGCCGCGAAGTCTTTCACTATGTAATTTTTTTTGTTTTCACATAATAATTTTCTGACGTCAAACCGGTGCGTTAGCAGAGATGCTTCTATTTTTGGAAATCAGAACTTCGTTTTATTGAGGATGCAAGAGTAAGCTTTTTTTATCCGTCTATGCTTCAACTGAATAGCTCACTTTTTTGAATCTCCTAACATAAGATTGCTATAGTCAGAAGCTAAAAATTGAATTGCTTTTTTGAAATTTAGAAGACTTTCATGTCATGCCAACTTTGAACATGGGATTTTTGCATATGATTTTGCTTATTTTCTGAAATTTAGCTTCAGGCTTTTGGTACTGATTTATTTTTCAAAGTAGTTGGATCTCATGCTAGCTAAGAATGCTTGAATGTTCAAAAAACCCATTGAAATTTGGTTTTAAAAAGCTAATCCTGTCAAATAATGGAAGTTATGATTATTTCGTCTGTTAAAACCAAAAATGTTCAGTCATGTGTATCGCTTGCCGTGACTTATGAGGCAAAAATTTGATGCCTCTGGAAACTTTTCAGTTATACTACCTCGCTTGGACCGTTTACCTTCTCTTCCAGTGCACTATTTGCATTTAAACTTGGTCGTTTAATGTCTTATGTCGCTGATGTATAGCATTCAATGAGCAGTAAGCACAACTTTTGTATCTCCAGTCATTCTACAGCTGCCGTTTTTCTGAACAATCTCTACTACATGTCGTGTATTGTGAAACCACTCTCACTGAAGCGATTCCTTGTTTTCAAATTGTTCTTTCGGGCAGAACACTGTAGGTATCACTATCTGATATAATAATTTTTCTAATCTCTAATCTAATGTTATAAAGTATTTCGATTAATCGTTGACACGTAATGACTATAAGCCAGTTGCTACGGGCTAGTCTCTGCTGCAGATAATGAAGGAGTGACCAAATCCTGGCAACATTACACTGAAGACTACTTCGTAGAATGTGCTTTTTCGCTCTATCTGCTTCTAAGATGTCTAATAATGATGTTTGTCCTTACATCAGAGGATGAATTTGGGTAATGCTAAATAATAGATTATAAATGCTGTATATATTGATAGCTGACGAAATTTCGTGCTGCATGCAAAGCCTCGTTAGATGGAATGTAAGGTCGGTAGGGGAGGGAGGTGGATCCCGGTCTGAGAGTCGTTTTATCGAGTGAAGTATATTGGTGTTATTGTTCTAACTTTGCTATTGTCTTGACTTAGTTAGCGTGGGCATCACACGATTCCGGCGGAAAATCGAAGATTTTATCCGTTGAAGTTTGTGAGCCAAGGAGTAGCTAAGGCAACAGTTCAGATGAGAGGCTGCACTGCATTTGCTCGTGTTGTGTAGAATGCCGGATTAATGACGATTAATATTTACATTTGCTCGTTAAATAAGGCAAAATTATGGTCGTTTAGGTAATGAGCTGCCTCGTGCTTTTGTCAGCTTCATTCAAGGAGCTTTCAGGATTGGGCCGTGTGATGAACATTATGACAGTTACCTGTAACAAACTTTTCTGAACAAGGCCTGTCGGTTGAAGTGTAACTTTGAGGGAATATATTTACTATGACACTTTCTCTGTTAAGCGAGTGATCATGGCTATCGTTCTAAAAAACATGCTGGGAAAGAAATTTTATTTCTTGTTCCATGCATTTCTGTACGAATCTCGAAACTTTTATTTATCTTCGTAATGTAGTCATGACAAGCTCTCCGAAAAATATATAATATGCCTGCGACCGAGGTCCTTCTTCCAGTAATACTTCCGTATTGAATATGTGAATACTTCGCGTCAATTATCTTGTAGGCGCTACGAAGATTAAATGTTTTTCTTCGATGCCATGGGAAAGGGTCAGGGCTTGAATAAAAAAGGCACAATGAAATTCTGCCTCGTGTTCAATGGAACTCGTTGGCTTTCCTGCTTCTGAAGCTGCAAGGTTTTTGTAGTGAGCTAGTATTGGTTCTCACGGCACAACATCGATATAAAAATTGTATGAAATTCGAAGTGAAATATTAAAATAGCTACAAATCCGTGTCGAACACTTTTCTACAGAATAAAATACCTTGATTCTGTACATGACAAGATGCACTAAGAACAACCATCTGTGATTACTTCTAAGCGATGACGGCAATAGTCACGCAGTGCTAACCTACACGACGGTGAAGACGTTCAAAATCTAAACTTGAGTCCGATACAATGAAGTTGACTCTGAGTTGAAGTTTTAAAGTAAAATTTCGTCAGTACTACTACTACTACTGATTATTGTAAAATCCTGTGCGTCAAAAAGAAATGCTCATTTTAACACATCTTGTACATGCTTGTCATCTATTTACTAGTAATTAATGCACGTTAACATAAAATATTTTTTGCAAGTCGATCAGCCTCGCAGAAGATATTTTGCCCGTAGCGGTTGTTGCTGTAATATTTTCGGCTTTTAACCTGTTGCATTATAAATTTTCAACTGATCGGCGGACTACGCTTTTTGAATCCGCCTATTTTTCTTTAACTAGAACTCTGCAAAAAAAATTGATGAACTTAATAATTAATTAATCTAAGCGGAACCTCCTATCCAACGACTGCAAACAAGGCAGTAATGTATTACTGCAAGTGTGACCACGAAAAGGTAGCTATCTCAGGCTTATAAGACGTGATTCTGCTTGCGTAGCGCTCAACTTGATCTCATGGCAGATTCCGGTAAACTCTAGTGAAGTTCATCGTCGTATTCAAGGAGTGGAATTGAAATAGCTGGACGTTATCGTGCAATTATTTTCAAAACTTTCTGAAGCAATAGCCCAGAGGAACGTTTGTATGACATTGTCACAGACTTTAATCGCAATACCGGATAAAAATCACCGAGAGCATAAACTAACATCACGCGAAGTTTTGAACCTCTTATCAAATGATATCTGCGAAAGATACAACTGCATTTAAGATCATTTTTTCAAGGCTTCAAAAAAATGTGCTTTGCTATCGCGATGTTTATAATTTTTTATATGAATACACGAATCATCGCAGAGGGAATTATTTCTTCTTGTTATCTTCTGCTTCATTTTTCTTCTTCATATCAATCTTGGCAAGCGCCTTCCTTGCGTTGTCGAGTTGAGTCCGAATGCGTTCCTTCATCCCAGCATATCCAGCTGACTTCAGTGAAACTTCCAGGTCCTAATAAAACACACGAAAACCATTGTTTAGATTATAAGAAATAGAATACAACCAGCAAAAACAACCACATAGAAACACTGCCGTGATAATATTGATTGCTATGAAAACAAGTTGCAGATTCGTTAATTATTATTTAACACAGGCTCAGGGTTTTTTTTACACAATGCTTTCGTTCTTATAAAAAATTGCAATAACTTGTCTGATTTTCTAACAAAAAAACTGCTATGATTGCACAAAACACCGAAGAAAACGTTAAAAATATTTTTCTGCCACAGAGCTATGAAACACCACCGACACCACGTCCGTCGTGTCAAGAATATTTCTCACTTAAGTTAAAAACTTATAATCTGCAAGATGGAGCAATTGGACGTAAGATCGAAACGTCAAGTCCAGGTAAAAAGTGTGAATAATCTGGCTCAACAAAGGTACGTAACACACGTTATTTCTTCCGCGCATTGCATATTTAGAGTATTCAACTACATTAAAGTGCAAGCCCAATAAAAGCTGATCCATACATTAAAGCATCCTCCAAATAGTCAACTAATAGCACGAAAGCAACTGCAAGGCTGGAAAATTATACGGTTGTAGGTAGACGTTATCAGATTATATTGAATACAAAACTTGAGTTTGTAGTGTGATCGAATGATCACTCGTCTTAGGCCAAGTCATGGCGTACATGAACATCTTACTACCTTTACTCTCAAACCTAAATTTGCGATTGTTTAATATAACTGAATAAGAATTCACTGGAGAATGAAATTTGAGCATCGAAAAGCAGCCAGTAAAATGCATTCATTTACCAATCTCAATTAAATTTCGATCGATGTCGTATAAGATTCAATTTCGTCCTCACACTGCTGCTGTCCATTACTCATGCTTACCTCAATAGTTGTGTAATGACCAGCTACGTTGTGGAACATGTGTGCTTGCTGGTCTCCAATTGTTATGAAGAACTGATTAGCTGCGTCGAAGAACACATCTACAATGGGACCTGGTAAGAGAAAATTAATTACGATACAAGTTTTGTCCTGAATCTGCGACTTATCGCGGGATTGCAGTTTTGATTCTTGTACGTCACCATAAGGTTCAACAAAATATTCTGGTAATTAAACTACAACCAGACAGGCAGAAAGTAACTAACAGGCATCCTAATAATGTGAATATCACAGTCGCTGTTTACCAGCTCAAATAGGTGATCATTATAAAATAAAAGTTCTTAAACAACCTTACCTGTATAAGCCCTATCATAATTTTCATTAGTGTCAAAGAATTTGATAGCTCACCAGCATAAATATTGTCAATGGAATGCACTAGATTGCCGGAGGAGCTTGAGAAGCAGAGCACCGACGAGACGACCGACACGAGCACGACTCTGTTGTCGGGGGACAGCAGCACCCGACACGCCTCCGCGTCAGAGCAGTTGCGGGCGTTGGGCACAGCGCCGGTCACCAGCAGCCGCGGATCCTGGCCTTTGCTGTACTCCACTGCGGATGGTACATCATGCGTGGGTAATAGGCCTTGGGAAGGGGAAGCTTGGTGTGCCAATGATATTAATTCATAAAAAGAATTTCTTGGTTCCTTATCGTACGAGGGCTCTGCATTTTATTGGGTTAAATGTGGTGCCTGTAATCAGAATGAGATAGGCGACAAGTGCTATATCATTTCAAGCAAGAACAAGTTTGAAACTGAAATATTTCATATTAGTACGTGGTAGATGAAAATGGCTAGATGAGTAATTTTGCAAAATTTATAAATTATCCGGTCCTTGATATATAACTTCAGGTCCAGAAATCGCCTGGGATTTGAAATGGCCTAATAATGAAATAAAAACGCAATTAACTAATTGGTACGTACTGGTAATAATTCAAGTACTAAAAAACATGATTCCATTCCGTATACAATTTTTGATCCGAGTTGCGAATTTAGTGACATGATTCTCAGACACCAGCAGGAGAAAATTTTATAGGTTGGAAAATTTTATAGGCGGAAAAAAATTATAGGCTGGACGCGTGTAAGGTACAATACACGTGCCCAGCTGGACGCGTTTAAGGGGAGCGTCTGGGGTAAAAATATCTCGGATATTACGAGACGGATCGATTCGAAATTTGGTACACATATGTAAAACGTAATTCTGTTTTTTTTTTTTGTTCGTGTGAATTTTTTTAAAATGAAAGAAAACGTGAAATTCTTAGAAAACGGCCAAAAAGGGGATACTGTAGAAAGTTAATCAGTCCTATGATTTTTAAGCTACAACACCGAGACACATATCATTCGATGCGTAAAGACCATATCTAAAAAGGTAAGTTCTGTTTTTTTTTTAATTTCTCAGTTTTATAGGTGTGGGATGATTTTTTCCAAAATTTTTCGATTTCCATTCCGCCCTCCCACCTTTTAGCAAAATAAAATCCGAACTATAACGAACTTGAAAAAAGCCCTAGTTACGTTTGTAGATCTTTTATTTGCGAATCGAACGGTATACGTCTCATTGATGTTGTGGTTTAGTTTAGTGTCCAAATGTTTACTAGCGCTTCAGCTATTAAGCTATCTCGCACCGAAAGTCAACATGAACATCACCATAAAGGTGGAAGGTCTCAATTATTCATCACCCACAAGGGGCGGTAGAGAAGGGAAATGTAAGGAATCCTGCCTACATAATAACTTAACCCCACAACTGAGACCTACAGTCAGACACCGCGAGCTCAGCGGTGGGGCGCTCAGGAACAATCCCCCTAGGAGCGCGAAATCCCATAGGACTTCTGACGAGCACAGACACCCGTCAGAAGTCCCCCCTGAGGGGGTCTCATTGATGTAGCAAAACTCTAGGAGGAGATAGGTTTCCAGTGACAGTAAGTGTGAATGTTCAGTAGAGCCCAACAAAGTCCCGGGCGCCTCGAAATCGGCATTCAAGACTACAAGGAATGCAACTAGACGATACTGGAGCTCAATTTCTGTCAAGGATGGTGAGAGCGACGGTGCGGGAACCACCACGTACAACTGCCGCAAGGTTACTGGAGCTGAGTGTCTGTAGACTTGCTATATATAGTGCAATATGGGAATTATTCCCTATGTTACATGTGAAAGAACTCCCCCACCTCCCTCCTTTGCGGAATCTGTAGCAAAGGCATAGATCAACATACAGAGATGGTTTAGGTACCATTGGATAGGTCAGAGTGTCAGCTTTAAGATGAGACTAAAAACCGGAAAAGACGAAATTGTCGAATTTGGACCCAGCCGCTCCCCTTAACGTACAACATACCAGCCCGTAATGCACTTCTCTGACTAACAGGTCAATTCTCGCCGAAGTTGTGCTCGCTCACCTGCGGTGTCATAAAGCCTCCAGGTGCCATCTTTTGATACGGTTGCCATTTTACTTGAATCTGTGTTAATGCTGCAGCAGAAGACACGAGAATTGTGACCGGTCAAATCGAAGCACTTCTTCAGGCTTTTGAAGCTATTATCGCCTTTCTCGTAGGCCACTTCAAAAATCTTAACATCGGGGGTAAAACCTGTAGAAATAAAACCTCAATTACTCCAGTAACAGTATTAAATCAATAGAAATTAGAAAAATAATTAAATTTTGCGATATTTTCAAGTCAAATTATTAGCGGGACTTATACAGGAAGAAAACTAAGAGCATGGTGTTTGCCGCAAGGCAACTACCACCTACCGTCAATGCCGATAACCTGCCACAGCTAATCAGCAAATCTAAACCTCCTTCAAGAGTGATCAAAAAAGCTCAGTTATATCATGAGGTTATAGAACTTTACAAGTCGGAGTTTTGACCAGTATTACATAGTTTTTAGCGACGAGGTAAGTGCAGTATGTGCTGAGTGGTAAGATATGTGTCATTGACAGTAGTCAAATCTTCGGTAGTAGGTAGTTAGGTTGTGTTCAGCCTGAACCACTGCATGGTAATCATATCTTAAGAAGTTGGATTCTGAAGCATATTTTTCTTAGTTCTGTACGTGGCTTTTTGTCCTCCAAATAGAGCTCAGCAAGTTTTTCTCATGGAGCAAGAAAAATTAGGCAGATTAGGGAATAAGAATAAGAGTGTCCTAGTGTCCTATCAAGAAGGGATTATTGACCAGACGTGGCAATGAAGCGGCCGTCGAGCGAGAGCGTGGCACTGAGCGAGTGTCCCTGTTTGGTGTCGATACTGGTGAGCAGCTCGCCTCTGAGGTCCCACAGGGACAGAATGTTAGTCACTTCGCACGTCATGATGAACTGGCCGCCAGGAGCGACGCTCAGCCCAACCAAGCTCTCGGTAATAGGCTGAAACAAACAAAGCGGCATTAGACTTGGCACATAATATGCTATTATCTATTCTATTCATCTAAGAATTAAATAAACGTTTACATGAAAGTCATGCAATGAATTAACAGAATGAGACCTGCAAGTTATTAGAAAACTAGTTTAGAAGTTAAGTAGAACGGTTGTGGGAATTGTAAAGAAAATTGTTCTGTCCCAAGGGTATAAAGGTACTCTTCAAAATAATCTAAGAATTAGCTGTACAAAAGTCATGCAGCGAATTCAGTGCATTAAAAAAGAATAAATAAGAAATTCAAAGCAAACTTTACAGCAGAAGAAACCTAACAGTTCCAAAATATTTCTTTCGCCTAGACTTAAGATTTATGTTAGGTTCCAATGCTCACCTTAGGAAACTCTCGGACTTTTTCAAGCCCTGTGAGTGTGCCATCAGGTTTTTTGGTGCCTTTAAGCACTTCAATAGTTTGTGCATCAGCCTTGTGTACCACAATGGCATTGTAGTCAGGGCTCCAGCACAGTCGAGATAACGAGTCAAATGGAATGTTGTTCCTAGTGCCAGAAACAGAAGAAATGCTTCGGGAAAATGCTTCTCGTATGTTGTAGAAGAAAATTGCGCGATCTGCAACAATTGTAATGCACTGAAAAACAACCAGACAACAACTACTTTACTAATGAACGAGTAGTAATGAATAAGGAATTAACTATTTCTCAGAGCAAATCATGAAACATTTAAAGCAATTCAATATCTTCAAACATTACAAAAACTATTGAAGAGGTACTGCACATTGCCAGTAAGAATTCTATTCAACATAAGAGGCAAGGTAAGCTATCCAATTCTCCATGCTAAACTATTACTACACGAGTTCAAGGAATGTAGAATGGACTCAATATGCTAAGGGTGAAACTATCACTTTGCAGACAAGGTCCTCAAAATACAGCTGTTAGTCAATTAATAAAAATATTTGGGCAGTTTTGCAGCATGATCAGAGCATAATACAACTAGTAACACAGCAGTTGCTCCCAGTTATATAGTCCACCTTAAATCCATTTCCAGGGACCCTACTAAACATATAATTCACAGCTAAACCAAACAAAAACTTGAAACATGTGGACACGTATGATTAATATTTAAGGTATTATCACATAAGCCATGGACATGAATACCAACAACTTCCTAGCCAGAAACCAGCTAACTCAATACAGCAATCATGAGTCTCAAATATTGAATTGTCCCCCATTTCCTAAGATCAATATCTTTGCAATAACATGCATGTAAATACATACCTATCCTAATTCAAATTTATCAAAATCTGAAATCCAAATTTTGAAGAAAGAGTAAATGAGTAATAATCCAGCAAAAGCAGAAATTGCACATATTGTCTTTGAGAACTTTAAAACAGAAGCAAGAAAATGTAAAATAACCAACCTAATCCAGTGGTTACCAATCCTTTGCCGTTTGAAGAAACAGCAGCAGATGTGATGCGGTCAGTGTGGCCCTTGAAAGTTGAGATGAGGCAGGGGTCACTAAACTGATGATGCTTCAATGATCTCAAAACTTTTTTTAGAGGCTTCACATGTTTTCTTCTGGAACTTTCAGTATTGACTAAAGAAGCGGCAGTGTCATCATTATCTTCTGATTCATCTGTAAAAGCAGTTTAAATGAAATTAAAATTATTTAGAATAATAATTTTTACAGCTGTACTACCTACTTCTTGATTGTCAGTTGCTTCAGAATGGGATAAGAATGGTGTGAAAAATGACAACAGCAAATATTACTGGAATACCGTTCCATATACAATTCATTCAATGACAATCTGGCAAAAGATTAATGCAATTGCAAAAACAGTGATTTAAGAGAGATAAACTTATTACCCTTTAGCAATGCTGTAAGTTTTTAAACAAAGATTTGTATAGTAAATGTTGGAAGAGATCAAATAAAATAATCTCTACAACATTTATAACAAATAACCTTCATTATTCCCTACATCATGATTTGAGACTCTAATTCTGCAGAAATGTTACATTAGGCTAAATATAAAAGGTTATAATTAAAAACTTACACTTAAAATCATAAAAAAATTTAATTCAGTACTCACTGCAGTGAGTGACAGAGAGCGCATTTTCTTGTCAACTAAAACTTGAGGTCACGGACGGATGGACAGACGGACATGGTGAGCACAATAGTGCATTTTTTCCATAAATGAGAAAATGAGCTAAAAAGAGTACCTGTCAAACTATATGAAACAAAGTTCTTTAATTCAGTTTGGTTAACTAAGTTCTTAACTATCGAGTTATATTAATTGCCATAGTTATTTTAATTTCAATAAAGAAAATGCATGCTTACCTTTTTCTTTGGCCTGATCATCTTTCCTAAAGAGAGAAACATAAATAAATGCAAAAAGAGCTCCAAATACTGCAAAAATAACAATGATGCCAGCAGCATTTGCAGGAGGTCCACGATCAACTTCCATTGTGGTAAAAAATTTACTGCGGAAGATGCTAGCATATATTGTCTGAAAAATAATAAAATAGAGAAATCTAAAATGAATTGAAATTTTTATCTTAGCAGTCATACACATTAAACTTGTAATTATAGACAGGAAGCACATAAAAACCAAGCTTGGACAATTCTTGAATAGAACTTGCATCTCACAGCTCCAAATTCATATATTTTTAATAAATTTTTAATTTTGTGGCTTGATTATGACTTATATTAAGAATTAGATGCAAGATTATTCATCTAGCAGGAATTTTACAGCTCCAATAATGGCAGAGGACCTCAGATAGCAGCTACGATAATGGACATTTTGTGCCTCTTTGACAAACCATGTTTTTCTAATCAGATTGGGTTTTTGTTTGGGATAAGCTTGGTTATTTATGTTTAACTGAGCACAACCTTTTCACTTTTGATTTTGATTAAAAATTCAACATTTTTGGATAAATTTAATGAGCCAGCTGGATCAAAGTTGAATAGGTGAAGTGTGAGCCTCTATTTATAGAATTGGACACTTTGCCAATTTTTATCAGGAAGAATTTTCTAAAAATTGTTGGTACACAAGTTTTTCACAAGTAATTTTATGAAAATTAAGGGCAAAGTTGTGTCTTTTTGCTTAATTTTTACTCAAGAAATACTTATGTCAAGGCTATGTCTATGCTTACCTGGTCATTTATTAATTATTACCCTTCTCAAACTCCACTCTGGGACAAACAACAGGTTTTTAGACATCAAACTTGGATGTATTTTAATAAAAAAAAAGTCTGATAAGGCAACAACTTTCCTCTTAACCCTAATTGCCTTGGGTTATCGTGTCATGCTAGAACCTTGTTTTCAAAGATTTCAGCCCTCAATTCTGCTGAGTATTTTTTAACTGCCTTTCATCTTACATACCATAAACTGGGGTAACTTAGACCACTTTTTTTTTTTAAATGATGCCATTTTTTTACTAGATAAGTTAAACTTAAATTGAAACATGCAAAATACAGATCTATACTCTAGCTTCACTCACCATAAATTGCTGGCTCCTGCCTCTCATAGTTTTGATGTAATTTAAAAAAAATCGATGGTCTTTTTTACCCCAGTGTTACGTAGCCTCAGTATTAGGCCTTTAATGCCCATTGACAGAATTTTTCTATGTCAAATAGTTTTTGAGTTTTGGGGGTTTTTGTTAAAAAAACCAAAAGTGGTCTAAGTTACCCCGGGAGTCTAAGTTACCCCAGTTTACGGTATGCCACAATTTATTTCATCAGGCACTGATCTAGATTGTTTCTTATCAAATGCAGTCTTCAAACACACAATTCTGAATTCAAAACCACTTGCTTAGTTTGCTATCATTTCCCATCGTTTTCCTATCATTTATCAGTCATACTGTATAATGAATGTATCAATGAACCCAGCATCATTAATTTATCATTTATTCATCATTTACTAGCGAGGAAAATATTTGCTCTCTAAACCACAACTGGATTTTTTGAGATATGGTTTCATGGATTTGCAAGCCGTGATTCTATTTCCTTGCGCCGTGAATTCCATATCTATGCCATCATTTGCCAGGAAGAGCCATTGACAAGCCACAAACTCATTTACAAGGTGCTGTGCATGTGTTAACCCATGACTCTAATTTTACCCTAGAAACAGCAACAATAAAATTTGTCTCTACTTTAGTGGCAACTGAACATGTGATAATGCAGTCTGACTGCTTTGACATGACAGCAACTATGTGATCTTCAAAAAAACTTTTTGAAGCACAGTACGGCACAATTTGAAATTTTCAAATGAAAATACATGACATTAGAGTTGCAAAATTTCATACCTACAGAAATTATATGATATTTGAGCCATGATATTTCAGAAAAAAAGTTGGACTTTTCTTAACTAGTTCATTCATTCATCATTCATATATCATGTAATTATCATTCATTTATCATTTGTTTATCGAACTGGAATTTATTCTGTTCAATTCTGCCTTTTGCTTAATTTACACCACTCATATCTATCAGTTACACCCATTTCCCCCACCCACCTGCAGTCAAAGACTCAGCCAAAATGTATTATTTTGCTTAGAATAGATAGTCTACAACAGGAGCTTTATAATAATAGTGCTAAAATCTTTGAAATTGGCTCATAGGAAACCTAGAAATTATAGTTTTTCCAAAGAAAGTACCAAAAATTGATCCACTTTGGAGATGTAATTTAATAAAAGAAAAAATTTGCAGCTTTTCCACTTTATTAGTATTCCACTTGTTTTAATATGGTATTGTTCTAAAATTTTTCTCTCTCAGCTGTATATGTTCCACTAAGATCAGGGGAAAATTTTTTTTCACATGCCTACAATTTAGTCAGATTTATGGGGAGCTTCTGCCCAATTTTCCACATTGGGTGCAATGTTAAAAAGTAGTGACAGCCTGTCAGGCTTTTGTCGTTATTGCCCTGTACCCAATCCAGATGTCACTGGTCCAGCCGTGGCTGGAGCCAGCGCACAACTGCAGCTGGGTCCCTCCAAAGGTGTATGGCGCTGAGGGGTATTGGGTTGTTAGGGCAGTCAAAGAGGTGGGGCACATTATCCGGGGAGAGTTGGCAGTAGTTAAACAGGTTTTGGTGTTATTATAGATTCTGCTTTTGTAGCTGTTCAGGAGCATACAGTAGCACAAGCTAAGCTGTGCCAGTGTTCGTCTCTTGGATCTTTGGAGTTTTTGTTCAGATTTATCTATTGCTGGGAGTGAAGGAGGCCAGCAGTTGAGCAGTACTCACAGGTGGTACGAGTCGCTGGCAGCTTGGGAAGCATTGGAGTGGAGAGTGCAGCTAGCTGCTTTAAGAGTGGCACTGTTAAACTGTTAATAATTAATAGTTGGTAGAGAAGGTTGAACAGCATTGGTCATTGATGTATCTGGTAAAAAGAGTACCATCAAATGAGGTAATAAGGGACAGGCAGGGTAATAAGGGACAGTCCTCCAACATTTTGTAGCAGCTAAACTAAGTGAAATGTTGCAAAACTGAAAATAGTGTAATGTTGAACATTTTTCCTAGCTGTGTACTAATAGCAAGTTGATAAATCATGCATTTACTACCTCTAAAAAATTGCTGAAAAAAGTGTGAAAACTGAGATTTCAGAAAAGTACCTCTGCTAAGGTCAGTACCGTAAAATGGGGTTACTTTGACCGGCGGGGTAACTTTGACCACTTTTCGTTTTTTTTCAACAAAAACCCCCAAATCTCAAAAACGATTTGACATAGAACAATTTTGTCAATGGCCATCAAAGGCCTAATACTGAGGCTACGTAACACACAATAGAAAGATTCAAAAAGTTTGCATATCTAATAGGTTAAAAAATTAATAATGTGACCCATGGAAAAGAGCTAGGGTAAACGCGGTATATTCCGACACTTTAAGGACGCATCGAGAAATGAAAAACTATAAAAAAAACGTATGCGTTACGTAAGTTCTGTTGCCTTCACATGACTCTCAAAACACTTCACTACGCGTCAGCAACGATGAAACGTCATCCTAGTGTTTTTGCAGTATTTCGACACGCAAATGTATGACGTCACCATTTCAACCATCAATGAACGCATGGAACTAAAACAAAGCTTAATATAAAAGAAAAACTAGAGAAGTGACGGAATTACCTACGATGTCGGAATATACCGCGTTTACCCTATTATTCAAAGCCTGTCGGAGTACCCCCTCCAATTTTTTTATTTTTTGGTAAAATAACACCAGGTTTTGATGCATTGTAGTAGAACTCTTCTAGTTACATATGCAAAAGACAAATTTTAGGAAAGTGTCATAGTTTGCAAATGGGGGGCGCCACCCTCCAATGGGGAACTTTGACCACCTAATGGCAGCCGTGATGGGGCCAGGGGTAACATTGACCGGCTTGGAAATTAAGTTAAAATTACCATAGGTACCTATATAACATATTTTATGTTTGATACACCTATTAATGTTTTTTTCTTTATGTTTCAGACTCTACAGAGTCTTATATATGGTAATTTTAACTTAATTTCCAAACCGGTCAATGTTACCCCATCACCATTAGGTGGTGATGGGGTAACATTGACACTTTCATAAAATTTGTCTTTCGCATATGTAACTAGAAGAGTTCTACTACAATGCACCACAACCTGGAGTTATTTGGAGTTATTTTACCAAAAAATAAAATTGATTTTTTTATTTGAACACTGAACAGACTCAAGGTTGCTCCTAGCAAATCCACAAACACATTAATGACCAGCCACACAAAGGACAAAAGGAGCACCAATACAGACCAAACATCACATTAAACAACACCCTGATCCCGCACACACTGTGACACACATGAAACAAAAATACTAGGGGTCACCTACAACACATCCATGACATTCGGCCCTCACATCAACAACATAGTGAACAACGCAAACATCAGATTCAACTCACTTTGGGCCCTAGGCGGTACCAAATTCGGCAAAAACAAAGAAACACTAGCACCAACATACAAACAGTTCATCAGAACAGTGCTGGCTTATGCCAGCCCCGCCTGGGCGCCCGCACTATCCAACACAAACATACAGAAACTCCAAACACTACAAAACAAAGCACTCAGGATAGTCACAGGCTGCATACAAAGCACCCCCATAGAACACCTTCATGCAGAAACAAAAATACTTCCCATAAAAGCACACCTGGACATGAGAGGAACACAATTCTTAGCCGCAGCCATAAACAACACACAACACCCATGCCACTACCTACGCAACCACCCACCTACACACAGACAAATAGTGCAAACCCCACACAGATATTACACCAACATACTAGACACAATACCCCCACCCCAAGGCAACACCAGGCTACCAGCACCAGGCTGGAATTCTAAAATTCGTGGTTCACATAAAAAAGCGTTCCGCCTTAAAAAAAACGTTCCAGGCAACTAGAAACAGGTTTGCAGGCCATCAGAAATCGGCTTTGGTTATGGTAGCTATGATCGTATGAACGTCAAGTCAGGCAACACAGAGAAGGTCCCATGCAAGATTGTTAATTGCGCGCGTTACTCACAGTCTCACAGATGAGCAAGAGGGATATTGGATCTACAGAAGGAAATACTATTTACTCGCAACATAATAGTTTCGAATTAAATATAAAAAAAACATTTATGGCACCTATTCGTTACCTCAGCTTTCAAATTGAGGAGACACTCATCGGCAGTTGGAGAAACTTCTCGAAGAAAAGGCAATGCACAACAAACATGACACTTCACAGTTGACTGACTAGAATAGACTCGATAGTCAATCGAGTACTCGAAAGTCAAAAGTTTAGTATTCAAACCTTTAGATTCTGTGAACCTTGTGATTTCTTCATTATTAAAACTTTAGAAGGCTCACAATATATCATGTAAAGTTTTCACTCAATTATCGTCTCGAAGTTCGGGAGCTTTATCTGCAGTAATGTTCTGT